>NW_026653107.1:0-16567 GCF_009828535.3 Hylobates moloch
CTTCTACAAGAAAATGTATTCTATGTTCTTATGAAAAGTTAGTAGAAAAATAAATGTTATCTGATTCCTGGAAGGTCTATGATATGGTAGACCACTGCAGAGGCTATATGCTCATGGGACTACTGTATGCTTTTTCTCTGAAGAAGTACTATCCTCTACTAACATCTTGGGGGTTAGGAAGGGTGCCAATCTCTGGCAGGGCTGTCTTATAGAAGCTTTACTCAGTAGTTTGCCATAGGAGAATTTTAATAGCTTGCTCTGCTAAGGCCATATGTCCCCAATTCTAAGATTTTTCCTTCATAATTTGTTCCAGGCATTCTTTGAAGTGAAACTTGATAATTGTCAGAGGAGATGACTGGCGTAATTGTGACTTACTGCAATTACTTAAAGGAGAAGTAAAGAGTGGCAGATAAAAAAAAAAACTGCAAAACAGATTTAGCGTACTCAGCAGGAGAAAATGAGAAGTACTATCATTTGATTACCAAGCAATCAACTCACTCTACACACTCCCGTACTTTTCACATTACCCTAATTAATTGTTAAGTTGGCCATCTTACTTGGCTACCTGAAAATCGATCCTCAGTCCAGACTTAGTCTGTCTTGATAATCTCTTGTAATTTACAGTACTTCTCACTGTAAGTCTCCACTTTCCTCCCACCTCACTGAAAAGGACCCAAACAAATCATATGACTGTGAACCAGAAAATATGAGATCCTGTCCTGAAACAACTCATGATAGCTAACCTCATACCTATGTAGAGAATGAAGTCAATTTGCTACATTTACAAAATGCAACATAATATGCCAGCAGAAACTACTGTGACAATTTGCACCAGACTTGGAGAGCTTGACATATCTGGAAGGAATTGGTTTAGGGCAAGAATTTACTGTTGTATATACTACAGTAAAGGAAATATAAAGTTTACTCAAAAAGAAAACCTGAAATAATCCAATAAAGAATCAACATATTACACTTGAAAATGAAACTGCTATGTGTCAAACAAGTTGCCATTTGGCACAAACATGATGCTTGACTTTCTCATTAATATTGCAAGAAAATGCAGACACTAAAGTGCTGTCAATTTCATAGAGCAAGGCTATGTTTTCTGCACTTTTTTTTTTTTTTTTTTTTTTTTTTTTTTTAACTAGTTTTGCTTGGTCTCTTTTACAAATTAATATGTTTGGGTTTTTTGTTGGTTTATTTGTTTGCTTTTTAGTTTTGCAATTAAAAACATAAAAAGAAAGGTTAGGACTAAGGAGAATTTTCACTGATCTGGAGATATTGCCTTAGGGCAATGCCCCATTCTAAATTTCAACTAGCAATGGATTGCTACATAATTATTTAGTTATTTACATTAAATATGCATAAATTAATAAAAATAGAAAAGTCTAAAATCAAACCAGAGCCTGATTTACAAAGAATCCCATTATTTCCCTATGATAAAATATTTTATATAACTTTGTAATAATTCCTACCAAATGAGGTAGGAATCATTGAAAACTATTAACTATGAGGTTGGCTCGGCTGGAAATAAAGATGAAGTTGAACTTTTTGTACCTTTAATGTCTTCCTCTTCCATATTTCCCTTGATACTATATTTTTCTTGCCAATTTCAGGTATCCTGGGTCCTCACATTTTCTAAACTTGCTCCCATCAAAATTTGTTCATTCATAAAAAAGGAAGCTAATAAAATACACTTACATTAATGCCCAGTAATATTTTTTAGAATTATCCTTCCAGAAATATCTGCCCTTTAAACAGGGAACAAGAAGCTTCAAGCCAACATAAGGTATTTCTGAATTGTAAGATTTTAGGTATCAGCAATTCAGTAGGAAAGATATCTGGGAGAACAAAGAGACCTCCCGGGAGGCCCTAAAATTACTTGACACACTTATAAGTTTAACTATGATTAGTCATCTAAATATACATAACAGTGTGCTTAGAACCAACTTCAAAAGAGAATTCACACCTTCTGATATCTACCTTTGTAGAAATCATAGCAAAGCTGATAATAGACAAATGCATAAGTGAGGTTGAGCAATCTAATTAACTTTCCTGTGCCTCAGTTTCTGTATCTTTGAAATGTTTAGAATAAGAATACATACCTTATTGGGTTGTTGTGAAGATTAAAACAGACAGTAATATATAAAGCACAGAGCACAGTGCCGGCTGGATATAAAGTGCTTGACAAATCATCATTGTTGTTATTATTTTACTCACATATAAGAAATTCAGATAACCATTGAATTGTCACATCAGGGATGGTATAGTATTAGTGGAAAGCCAGATCAAAGGGAAGATCATTACAACCTGGCACAGAGTGTGGTGAAACTACATTTCTGAATGATCCAATGTGCCGAGGTCCATGCTAACTGGTATTACGGTGCAGAGGCAAGGTACCACACTTAGTCCATGCAGTCTAACAATGTACACAAAGATGTGTGAAGTATCAATAAGGGAAGAATAAAGCCACTTGGCAGAGAGATATCTGTGGAATAAAAGCCAGAAGAATCTTAGTCCACAAAGATTCCTATAAGCCATCTCCAACATTAGCCAATAATGTGATACTGTATGGAGGCTTAGATTTTTTACTAAATCTTTCCCAAATTTATTTGAAGCCTTACTTCAGTTTTTCCATATCTTGTGCATGTCCATTACTTCTCTATGAGCTTGTTTGCCATCTCTTCCAGTAAACAATGTTGTTTATTCACAGACTGAGTTTACATTATCTCCTTTACCCCTGGGTATGTCTCAAGAAAAAAAAAAATGCACTGTATGTACAGACAGCTCAATTGATTCAAGGTTAATAGCTCTATTGCTCATGTTTGATGTTTGCATTGTAAATCTGACTCAGAAATTATTCCTAAATTCATCTTGCATTCTACTGAATAGTTACATGTGTAAGTTCTACACTAATGTTGATTTTAAATGTTTTCCAAAAAGTGACACACAAAAATCTTAACAAAAACTTTACCTGAAGTTAGATGCTAAAAAAAGCAAAAGAAAAATATGTAACAGTGATTTGGTTGTGTGTGAACCAGTTTTTGTATCTCCACTAGGAAAAATAATAGGAATCTTCTAAACAGAAATTGATGCTATTTTTTCAATCTTTACCTTAGAAGTAGCAAAATATTTTGTATAGATAGGTTTTAATAACTACGTCAGCATTAAGAGACATTTTGATTTTGTTAAGTGGGAAAAGACGAAAAAATAATCTTTGACTTCTTAAATATAAAGTCTTCCTACCATGCAAGACCCCAAATAAAAACAAATGTATGGGGCAAAATTATCATGGTCATGAACATATGGTAACTGTTAAATATAAATTTAAGAGGAGAGATTTCATGAACTATGTCTGTGATTCTCAAAGCATGGTCCATGTGCTAAATGCCTTCAGAGGGTGAAAGAGGCTTAAGGCAGCAAGTGTGACTGTTGCTACATAGTTATGGGGGATCTGACATATATCCAGAAGAGCAACAACTTCTCAGGGTCTAAGAATGGCAGAACAGGCCCTTCATTATCAAGCCAAATCAAAAGTAGATGTAGTAGTAGAGGCAGTAGTGGTAGTTTCTCTATTAAATGATTAAAAGAGAAATCATTCAACTCACTAAAGAATTACTAATTGCGAGCCGACTTGCACTGTTACCACCCATCCATAACTTAAGCCAATATTTTTGAGTTACTGTAAGTAACTGTTATGTACTGTTACAGGCCTCTCTAGAGAAAAAAAAAAAAAACAGTAACAAGACAGATATAATCCCTGTTCTCATAGAGCTTACATTCTAGCAGGCAAGATAGATAATAAACAAAATTAAATAGGTAGATGATATGGTATGCCAGATGGTGATATGTGCTAAGTAGAAAAATAAAGCAAGGAAAGAAGAAAATATGTACTTCTAGAATGTGACTGTATGTGTGTAAGGTGGATGGGAGGAAGGAACAATTTTGAATAACATAGCTCAACTGTCTCTGAGAAGTTGATCTTTGAGCAAAGACTTAAAAGAATACAGTGAGCAAGGAATGCATGTATCTGTGGGGGAAAAAAGAGTTCCAGACCAAGGATAGTATAAGTCAGACACTACGGGGAATGGGAGAAAAGTGGAAGATATGGATCTTGTCCTAGAGAAACTTAATCTCTGGTTGGATAGAACAACAACACACACAACTGAGCACTCCCACAGCACCCTGTGCTTACGTCTTGGTGCTTTTCACATGGTTTCTTTTTCATATTGTATTTTAATTATCCAGTTATTTCTCTGTCTTCTTCCACTAGACTGTAAGCATCTTGAGGTAGGGGCCATATCCATTTTTTGTATCCTCAGTATTAAGTACAATACCCAACAGAATAGATACTCAATAAACTAATAAGCATGAGTCAACTTAAGGAACAATACTGAAGACCATAGGATTGTAGTGTCTCCAAGCCATAAATTTCCCTAGAAGTTCACAGGAAGAAACAAATATAAGTGAAGGCTGGAACTGCCAGGGCAGGCTTCATGGAGAAAAATGTACTTCAGGTTCATGCTGAGAATTGGTAAACATGGGGATGAGAGAAGTAATTCTCTCCTTCAGCATCACAAAGTTAGAAAACCTCTTCTTTTATAATAAGCGAGGAAGATCTCAGAATAATATCCCATTTTCCAGATGTAACACTGAGTGAGATTAAATTCACCATAGAAAATGATCTTTAAACCTGAAGAAGAGGGCCTCCCATAAGTATACCCCACAAAAATCCAGATTTCCTAAATTCCTTTAGCTCTAAAGTTGCTGGTTAATCACTCCTTCCAGGAGCCAGTATCTGCCTACTTCAGTTCTGTGAAATCAGTAAGGCTTGAGAAAACTAATGACAAACTTCAATCCCCAAATTTTAAATGACAGAATCTTGGTTCAGTGAATCTAAGAGGTGAACATTCCTCAGTGCACTAAAACATTAGGAAAAAGCCTTGTCAAGTGCCTTTCTAGTATCATCATCATTTTATCTGGTTATTATCTGGTCAGTGTGCAGATTTATATTCCAGCCCCTTCTATGCTTGAATGTAAAAATTCTTCCTGCCAATTTTGCCGATTTCTATTTACCAGCCATTGATTTTTCTAGTGTGTTTCTAAATGGAGCTTGAAATTAACATGGCTTTTCTTTTTATTCACTTTCCTGTATCCTGGCAGCATCAATAATCAGTCCAAGAAGTAGACCTGATTTGTGGGTAGAGGACGAGCATTGCCATTGGAACTAAACTCTTCTGCCATTCATAGCAGGGTTAGTGAGTATCACATTTCCCTGGTGAGGAAAGAAAAACATGTTCCACCCCATCTACCCTGCCCATGATCCTATCTATGCATATCCTAAGTTTCAGAGAGAGAGAGAGAGAGAGAGAGGAATACAGACAGTTAAAAAGAATCAAATAATACTTTAGAGGTCTGTAAATAGACAAGATAAAGATTGAGAAAGAACTTCGATTTAGAAAAAGAGTTGGGGGAAAAACATTCATGACTGTATATTTGGATCCAGCTAATTTGAAAGTGATATGATAATGATGATAATCCTTATTATATGAGGGTCAAAATTCACACAGCTATTCACTTTCCTGTATCCTGGCAGCATCAAAAATCAGTCCAAGAAGTGGACCTGATTTGTGGGTAGGAGATGAGTGTTGCCATTGGAACTAACCTGTTCTGGCATTCATAGCAAGGTTAATGAATATCGGATTATGATAATCCTTACATATCAATAAAGAATTGCTAAGAGCCTATAGAATTACAAGGAAAAACTATTAATACATAAAATAATGATTTTCAAGCCTCTATATACATATCAGAAGGACTCATTTGCTAATATCAAATATTTTCTATTTGTCAAATCAAATTTTGTATCCTTTGTTCAAAATATTCACTGTCCCTTCCTACAGGAGGATTATATACTTCTACCTCTTTTTTCATCATGTCTGGATATGTGACTTGCCTTGACCAATGCAACATAAGTGGAAGTGATATGTGCTGCTTCCTAGAACTTTTAAGAGCCATCGAGTGATTTACTGCCTTGCTCTTCCTCCTCTGAACTGAAAGTGTCAAGGTCCCAGATAGAGGCTTCCCCGTTAGTGAAGAAAACATGGAGCAGAGCTGCAGTCAACCTCCAGAAAACTCCTAACAAAAGTGAGAAATCAACCTTCTATTGGTAAGCCAGTGAGATCATGGGGTTGTTTATTACTGCAACATAACTTAACCGAAGCTAATATAACTTGTATGAGGCAAAATGATATATACACTTGAAGATTACAATGGACTGAATGTTTGTGTCCCTCAAAAATTCTTATGTTGAAATTCTAATCCCAATGTGACAGTATTTTGTGGTAGGGCTTTTTTGGAGGTAACTCAGTGACGAATGTGGAGCCCTCAGAAATGAGATAAATGCCATTGTATTAATAATAGGTACCTCACAGAGCTCTCTTGCACTTTTCTGCAACCCAGAAGAGAGCCCTCACCAGAACCCAACTATGCCAGTACACTGATCTTGGATTTCTGTTATTTATAGGCTGCCCTATCTATGGTACTTTGTTATAGCAGCCCAAATTGACTAATACAAAAGAATGAGACTTTATTAAAAATCATATATGCACTTCTATGTGTGTGTGTCTATATGCATATACACAATTATAAATTTCTTAATTTGAAGTCACCTTTATATTGCTCTGCTATCTCTGGTTGCTTGGATGTGAATTCTCTCATTTCTAGGTTCTGTGAAGTATATTTCTTGGTGTTAAGGTTTCTCATATATTTTATACTTTTTATTTACAGGTTCATCTTCCATGGATATATGAGAATATTTTCTGTAGAAGATATAAATAGGCCATGGGTTGTGATGGCCTCCTCTGGAGTGGTTTCACAGATGCCTTTGCCTGAATATTAGACGAGTCACCATATTCAAACTAGATTTTAAATCTATTAATTGGCTGTAGTTTCTACAACTCAAAGGTTCTAGTTGCTCTCAGGTGACCTAAAGCCTGGGTCCAGCAGTGAATTACCTACAAGACCCTAAGCCAGCTAGCAGAGGTTTTCTGGTAGCTATTCAAACATGATGCATTGCTTTTCTGGTTCTGGCTTCCACATAGGTAACCTAAGTCAAGCTCCTTGGTTTTTACCAAGCTTGTGACCTTGACAAAAGTCAGAGGCAGATTTACCATGGAGATAATGAAGCTTAGGTTTCAGGGCCTCACGTCCATGGGCTCCTTTCATGGCCCAAGGAATGGCCCTACATATGTGTGCACATGTTCATGGGTTTTAGTGAAACTGAAAAGTAAGATAATTTTTATGGAGAGCTTTCCAAATTGTATGACTTTCAGGTCCCAGAAAGGTTGAAACTGCTCATGCTTCCAACATATGAGGCATTAGATTCTCATCACCTAAGATAAGGTATGTTTAGAGTCCAGGTCCTTCAGGTTTTGTAAAGCTTCAATTATTATCCACCACTTTAGCTATTGTTTTCTTCTTCATTTCCAACATCTGGAGATACCCCTTTCATACTTTCAGGCTTGGCTATGCATGTTAAAATTTATTTTCTTTAGCATTTTATGCATTTGTTGTGGTATAATATTTCCCTTCTGCTTTGTCCATCATCTTGGCCAGAATTTATACACAACACTATACAAAGGATTCTCAACAACAGATACAATTTAACAATAAATCTGAATGCCTACCAGGAGTCCTTTAGGATGCTAGGCACTGTGGATAATAAGACAAAACCATGATCTCTGCACTTAAGGAACTTATAACTTAATTGAGATTATAAACCTAACCTCCACTTTTAAAATAATCAAAGTGTACGAAAGTGTTCCTTCAAGATGCTGATTGTCATAAGTGTTCAGGAAGTTTTGATGTATAATGGGGATTAATTAGGAGAGAAGGAATCATCCACATCAATATTTTGTTAATATTGAAGATGTCTCAGTTTGCATTCTAATCCCCTTTGTGTGTCATATTTGAATCCTTCCAAGATCTTCCTGTCCCTCTTACCCAGGGGATTTTAGAATTAGGCACATTACATTACTACAGGGTATGAAAAGAATTCAGAAAAAAACCAGGATGACTATCACTGCTTAGAATTTTAAAAGAATGGAAAGGTAATTCAGAACCCATGGTAAGGAAAAAAACAATGTCAGAGTTGGAAAGGAACTTAAACATCAACAAGATAGTTCCTTTATTGGATAAATGAATCAATTAAGGACCAGGGAGATTCAATAGCAGCACCTTGTTCTATATTTCTACTGTGGTGTCCCAGATTTGTAGTATCATGTGACAATAGAAAAATATGTCATTTGGAACAATGGAAAGG
This sequence comes from Hylobates moloch, assembly GCF_009828535.3. Classification (NCBI taxonomy): domain Eukaryota; kingdom Metazoa; phylum Chordata; class Mammalia; order Primates; family Hylobatidae; genus Hylobates; species Hylobates moloch. The sequence continues at coordinate 8,324 of NW_026653107.1, forward strand.
CTTTCTGCAGGTTTCTTTCTACATTTTAAAACAGTTGTAAAGGAAACTTTATTATAAAAGAAAATTTCCTTTAGTAGACAACTTGAATATAAAATATTTTTAAGCAAACAGACTTTTTGACCAATTAGTCTGATTTGATGAGATTTATATGAATAGAAACATACTTTTTCAGAGGATCTTTTCATACTGTGGAACTTTAAAAAATCATATTTGTTTCCATGATGGACATTTAAGAACTTATATAAGTAGTTATTTAATTTGACTTTTTCTTTATATGTTTGTCTTTTGGGGAGATCTGAAAATGCTTTCAGAGTCTCAGGGGAAAGTTTACAAAGAAGCTGGTTACATAATTGGGGTAATTTTTACAATTAGAGCATTTTCACAGAGAACTCAGGACCCTGGTATCACTTATCTATAAGAGATAAGTGAGAGACAGAAAACATTCCATAGACATACAAATAGCTCCCTTACTCACAACTAACAATTTAGAAATAACAAAAAACAAAATAAAAGAGACTTATGTTTTCCTGAAGACAATTTTCTTTTAGGAGGACAGAATAGAACAGTTCCAGAAGAGCCAGTAAGACGAGGTATCCTGAGAAAAATCACAGAGAGAGACAATATAATGCCACCCTGACAATTTTCCCTAATAGTATAAGAGAAAGTTACAAAGAATGCAGGGTATGGTGGGGAGACAAATAGGACAACTAGTAATAGGAGGTATGAGTTGAGAACACAAACTTCAGAGTCACCCAAAACCTGGATTGGATCCCAGTTGCCCGATTTATGCTACAGCTTTGAGCCAGTTACTTAACATCTCTGATTCTTGGTTGCCTCATCCATAAATTCCTAGTATCTACTTTGGAGCAATCCAGATAAAGTGCTTAGTATAGTGCCTGGCACATAGTAAGCACTCAATACATGTTAGTCATTACTGCTATTCATAGTTAAATATAGGAATACATTTCAAAGCAATAGAGTGACCCTACTACCACTTTTCTTCAAAAGCAAGAGTAATCACAAGCTTATTATGTTTTTCAATACAGCAAGCTTTCTTAGTAATCTCCTCATGGAGTTGTTGTGAGGATAAAATGAGATAATACATATATTTTGCTTAGCCCAGAACCTGGCACACTGTAAGCACTAAATAAATAGCTACTATTCTTATTCATAGCACTGACTTCTGTCTCTAAGCTCATTTAATTTGTAATGTTCTTCAGAGAAGAAAATGGTTCCAATGGTAATATTTTTATTGTAGTGATAGTGGAAAAACCACAACATCCCAGAGGTATGTGTTAGCATGGGGTCTCCAGGGGATACGTGTAAGAGACCTTTTGGAATAATTCCATCTAAACAGAGATAAATAAAAAATAGTAGTCACACTACATCCATCCAGATGTTTTTCCAACAATTACCAGAAATGTGCACCAGCGTGGTGGTGGTGGTAAAAAGATCCTAAGGAAGAAATGAAATCAGAAGAGTGGGAACTGGGCCTCACAAACACAGCCTCTCCCCTTTTCTATGTTTGACTATCTGCATGTGACTGACATTCTTGTAGCTTTTGTAATACAGCTTGGCTATAGCTCCTTCTGGATAAAACTGTTCATGGATATAGTTCTGTTAGAAATAGGAGATATACCTAATGTTAAATGATGAGTTAATTGGTACAGCACACCAACATGGCACATGTATATATATGTAACAAACCTGCATGTTGTGCACATGTACCCTAAAACTCAAAGTATAATAATAAAAAAAAGAAATAGTCTTTCCCACTCTAGGAAGAGACAAAGCAAAAAAATAATTATACAGGGAACCATGAAGTGGCATATGAATTTTGGGGAAAAATTATTTTAAAAGGAAGAAGTTTTTATTAAAATATATATTAAGACAGCAAGATGACTATAGTTAACAACAATACATTTTACATGTCAAAAGAGCTATGAGAGTAAGTCAAATATTTCACTACAAAAAATGATAAGTAAGGTGATGGATATGTTATCACTAGCTTGACTTAATCATTCTACATTGTATACTATAAATGTATACAAGTATAATTTGTCCATTAAAATAATAAAAAATAAAAGTAAAATGTATTTACAGCAGTTTCTCAGAGCCTTCAGTGGATAAAACTAAGGATACACAAGATACTTTTCCCCTTACAAAAACAAACAACTTGCATTAAAAGAACTTCAAGAATTGGCCAGAAAGTTATACTGAGGCCCAAGAAAAGTTGACATTTTTATCCCAGACAACAGTGTTTTACAAGGCAGAATAATTGATATCAAAACAAATGAATATTTGACATTAACATATGCTCAGAAAAAGAGAAACGATTATTCAAGGCACCTTCAAACATCAAAGTTAACACGAAAGGGGAGGAAAATGTCTCAATCCAGTGCGTTTGCTTTCTTTCCTGAGAAAGAATGGAATGATGATTTGACTGGAGACTTTTTAAGACGATGGATATATGTAGTATTCAGAGCTGTGCAAGGTTGACTTGTGTATTTGGCAAAATAAAATTGATTTGTGTAGAAATTAATTAGCAGTGTAATTCACAGAAGACTATAATCCCTTCCCCTTGCAAAGATTAATTGGAAGGGTACAGCTTCACAGGAGATCTTGGATTTATGCAAATTTCTACTGCACAGAAGCAGCACTTATGTTTCTTTGGGGATCAAATAAATAACAATTACATATGTGAGATGATGTCATGATGTCAGACGCCCCATTGGGGACAAGTTATCAAGTTCTTTTCTGCAGTCATCTGCTGTTGTTGCAAATATCCTTGGTACTGGATTTCAAACAAAAATGAAAAGGAAGGAATGGGTCCATTGTTTTCGTCGGTATTTTTCAGAGCAGATACAGGTAATTTAATACCCTAAAGAGGGAGAGTGGCCCTAAAGAATAACCTATCCCATCAGAAGAGTTAATATCTCACAAAACACATGTCTACATGTAGAACTTCAGCGCTTTGCATGAGAGAGCAGTCCAATATCTTGCTACTAGTATATCAAGAATATCTTCTCAATCTTGCAATACAGCTAAATTTTGTGACTGCATTGTTCTACTTGTGTCTGAGAGGAGCTAGGAGGAACTTAATACGCTCATAGTCTCACTTAAAACTACTTTCCAAGCAAGTCTTCTGGAAATAGTCTCCTAATGGATCTCTCTACCTCTGAGCTTGTCTATTTTCAATCCATTTTTTACACTGCAGCAAAGTGATTTTCCATCAGTGCCCCCTACCTAATGCCTTTATAATAAAGACTGAATCCCTTGATATGGTGTAAAAAGCCTTCAATTAAGAGGTCCCTACTTAACTTCCAGATTAATCTGTTAACATTCCTCTCCACAAATTTTGTGCTTCTTATTCCTAAACATATTTCACATCTATAACCATGAAACATCCACAGGTCACTGCACTCACTGCAGGCCCTCATTATTTCTCAATTGGATTGCTAAAATAACCTTCTACCTGGTTTTCCTTCCTCCAGTTTCTACTCCCTCCAGTCCATCAGTCATACTGCAAAGAGTGTATCTGAAACACATAGTTGATTATGTACCTCCCTGGTTAAAAACCTCCCATGGCTCCCCATTTCCTTCAGGATAAAGGCCAGTTTCTCTTTAGCTTGGTTCAGAGGGCCCCTCTCACACAGTATTTGGGCATTACCAATATCTCCAGACTCAACCGCTCACTGTCACATCCACATACCCTCTGTAGCCATGTGGATTGTTACAGTCATCAGCATCTGTCACAGTTCTTGTATGTATGGCTCAATAAGCATGGTTTAAACTAATGCAAATGAGTATAAGAAGCAATCCTTCTTGCTGGTAAGTAACTTAAGCAGCCAATGTTTAGGGGAAGAGAAGAGGCAATTAGATGCTACTCGTTCTGCTTTATTTCTTGTACATAGCTTGCATCGTATCTACCACCTTGTGATACCATTTTCAGTTCCCCAATCCTGTCTTTTTTGTTGTTGTTGTTGCATGGCTATACAATTTTTTTTTTTTTTTTTTTTTTTGAGACAGAGTCTCGCTCTTTTGCCCAGGCCGGACTGCAGTGGTGCTATCTCGGCTCACTGCAAGCTCCACCTCCCGGGTTCATGCCATTCTCCTGCCTCAGCCTCCCGAGTAGCTGGGACTACAGGCACCCACCACTGCGCCCGGCTAATTTTTTTTTGTATTTTTAGTAGAGACGGGGTTTCACCATGTTAACCAGGATGCATGGCTATACAATTTTGAAAGCATATATAAAGCTTTTAAGCCAGTCATGTTGGCTTCTAGAATCTTCTTGGGTAGTGTTTACAAAGTTTACAAAAAGTGAGGAATCTTTGCTATGTACTAGTCCAGATAGCCTCAACCCACTACTCAAGAACATGACTGTGTTCAAGAAACACACATTCATTTTTGGCCCTAAATTATCTGTCATTAGCTCAATTCAAATGCATTTTGAAGTGTTAAAACCCTAACAATGCTTGGTCTGAGCCAAAAGAAATAAGATGAACTCCCAACTACATAGAAATCGATTATATTCACTTTCATTTGTTTCTAAATCACCAAAACTAATCTCTCTATTCATAAAGGTCTCCAGTATTTTCTAATACTGGCATCCACAAACTTTTCCCGTGAAAAGTCAGAGAGTAAATATTTCAGACTTTGCAGACTGTAAGGTCCTGTGGCAACTACTCTCCTTTGCCACTGTATTTCAAAAGAAGCCCTAGGAATACATGAATAAATGAGCATAAATATGTTTCAATAAAACTTTACTTACAAAAAGAGATGGTATGCCAAATTTGGCTTGTGGGCCAGAGTTTGCCAATCTCAAACTATTTTGACTGTGGCTCATATAAAAAAAAGTACTTTACTCTTGATCTAGCATATACTTACATGTATAGAATTTTAAAAATTTAACAAAGAAAAAATTATCCTTCATATGAACAATGTACTCCAATACTTTCTATTTCCTTCGATTCTACCTCTTTTAAATGCTGGTCGTAACCTACCGAATTGACTCTACAACACACTCATGAGTTGTGACCCAAAACTTGCAAAACAGTGTTCCCATGGATTTCACTGTTTTATTCATTGTCTGAACCATAGGTCAGAAGTGACTTTATATTTGCATAACTAGCATTTGAATACTCATCCCTTCATTAATTAATCCATTCAATAGCCCCTAGAGAGGTACCATTATAAATAACAGACAGATTGTGTGGTCACTGTAGAAGGAAAGTAACTGCCAGTACATGTATATTACTCAGGGTTCTCTAAAGGGACAGAACTAATAGGATATATGTATATATGAAGGGGAGTTTATTAGGAGAATTGACTGACACGATCACAAGGTGAAAACCCACAACAGGCCATCTGCAAGAGGAGCAAGGAAGCCAGTCTGAGTCCCAAAACCTCAAGAGTAGGGAAGCTGACAGTGCAGCCTTCAGTCTGTGGCCGAAGGCCTGGGAGCACCTGGAAAATCACTGGTGTTAAATCCAAGAGTCCAAAAGCTGAAGAACTTGGAGTTTGATGTTTGAGGGTAAGAAGCATCCAGCACAAGAGAAAGATGAAGTGCGGAAGACTCAGCAAGTCTTCTCATTCCATTTTCTTCTGCCTGCTTTACTCCAGCCATGCTGGCAGCTAATTGGATGGTGCCCACCCAGACTGAGGGTGTGTCTGCTTCTCCCAGTCCACTGACTCAAATGTTAATCTCCTTTGGCAACACCCTCACAGACACACCCAGGAACAATACTTTGCATCCTTTAATCCAATTAAGTTGACACTCAATATTAACCATCCCAAGTTCACCCCTTGTCAACTTGAACCCATACACATCTCCCGAAATCATACATAATCTTCAAATAACAACAATAATAAGGTCATAATTATGCCTAACATAATACAGCTATCCTTCACACAACCAGAAGCACACTAATCTTTAACATAAAAGCTATTACATAAAGTTAATAACACTTAAATGCTGATATGAAGTAAATAAATCTTATGTCATATGATAAAGGTATCAAGACTTGCATCTTTCAAGTCCTTGTTGGTGGCACTAATCTCTGCAGTCCCTCCAGGGATGTGATATTGTTTTTGATTTCCTATTTTTCTAGGTAGAGGCAGCTCTAATGGCTTCTATTTGGCCTTTCCCACCATAATAACTGTCACCCTATCAGTCAGGGAGCCAATGTGGGAGTTCTGCCAGCTGCTAAGTATGTCTATGCCAATTATGCATTCTGGCACTGGGGAGATGACCACAGGGTGAGTCCAGGGATCCATTGGGCCCACTGTAAGTCGGACCTGAGCTAAATTAATTACCTGACCTCCATAAGCCCTTACTTTAACTGGAGGACCACAGTGACATTTTGGGTCCTCTGGAATCAATGTCAGCTCAGGGCCAGTGTCCAGTAGTCCACAAAAGGTCTGATCATTCCCCTTTCCCCACTGCACATCTATCCTGGTAAAAGGCCAGAGGTCTTCCTGGGGAAGGATGGGAGAAAGATGCATGCCAGAAGACTCAGCAAGTCTTTGCATTCCACTTTCTTCTGCCTGGTTTATTCTAGCCATGCTGGCAACTGATTTAGATGGTGCCCACACAGATTGGGGGAGGATCTGCCTCTCCCAGTCCACCGACTCAAATGTTAATCTCCTTTGGCAACACCCTCACGGACACACTCAGGAACAATACTTTGCAGTTTTCAATCCAATCAAGTTGACACTCAATATTAACCATCACAACATGTTCTGAATCCAACTGAGTAAACAGTCTAGAAGTACTCTAAGTGCTCAAATATGCCACTTGGAATGTTTTGACTTTGTATCTTTTCCCAACTTAAACACTTTCTCTGCCACTTTCCTCCTGCCTTGCTATGTTAGGATATGTTCCAGAAACATAGTGAGTTTCCTTGAAGTTTTCAGAGCTCAGAAGCAATGAATGTGATACCTAATAATTGTTCCCAAATAAGGACTACCTTTAGCCTGAGGGGCTCTTTTACTTTTTGCTTGGCCTCTGAAGTTAGTTGATCAATCTATAAAATTTAAAAGAAAAGATGCAATGTGGGAATCCAAGGGCTCTTTATAACACAGCCTATAGGTTAAGTGAATGCCAGTTTGCAGGGCAACATCCAGAATTCAAGAAAGTTGGTTATTTGGCTCACATGCCCTCTGTGTTATGACAAGAGTTCTCAGTGTCAGTTCCACAACAAGCATCCCCCAAGTGTGGGAGCCTTTAGGGGCCCTAAAGCTAAAGGAAGTCTTATACTATTCATGCAATGGCTTTCAATATTTAGACAAGCTCTGCCTCCCAGGGTGAGAAAATGGCTGAAGAAAATAATCATTTCACATTTCAGAGTTGGAATTGAAGTGATGTCATCATTCAACTCAAAATATGAACTGTGTCGGGGTGGAGCCAAGATGGCCGAATAGGAACAGCTCCAGTCTCCAGCTCCCAGCCCCAGCGACACAGAAGACGGGTGATTTCTGCATTTCTGCTTGAGGTACCGGTTTCATCTCACTAGGGAGTGCCTAACAGTGGGTGCAGGACAGTCGGTGAAGCGCACTGTGCGCGAGCCGAAGCAGGGCGAGGCATTGCCTCACTCGGGAAGCGCAAGGGGTCAGGGAGTTCCCTTTCCTAGTCAAAGAAAGGGGAAACAGACGGCACCTGGAATATCGGGTCAGTCCCACCCCAATACTGCGCTTTTCCAACGGGCCTGGAAAACGGCACACTAGGAGATTGTGTCCCGCACCTGGCTCGGAGGGTCCTGTGCCCACGGAGTCTCGCTGATTGATAGCACAGCAGTCTGAGATCAAGCTGCAAGGCGGCAGCGAGGCTGGGGGAGGGGCGCCCGCCATTGCCCAGGCTTGCTTAGGTAAACAAAGCAGCCAGGAAGCTCGAACTGGGTGGAGCTCACCACAGCTCAAGGAGGCCTGCCTGCCTCTGTAGGCTCCACCTCTGGGGGCAGGGCACAGACAAACAAAAACTCAGCAAGAACCTCCACAGACTTAAAGGTCCCTGTCTGACTGACAGCTTTGAAGAGAGTAGTGGTTCTTCCAGCACGCAGCTGGAGATCTGAGAACGGACAGACTGCCTCCTAAAGTGGGTCCCTCACCCCTGAGCAGCCTAACTGGGAGGCACCCCCCCAGTAGGGACAGACTGACACCTCATTCAACCGGGTACTCCTCTGAGACAAAACTTTCAGACGAACTATCAGACAGCTGAATTTGTGGTCTCATGAAAATCTGCTGTTC
>NW_026653108.1:0-16563 GCF_009828535.3 Hylobates moloch
CATTTGATGGTATGTGGACAAGTGCGGGAGCCCTAGACCAAGGACTCCGTGGTGAACAAGACTCAGGACCCCTTAGGGGTGAGGGCCTGGGTTACACCACCAGGGGGTCACCCGGACCCTCAGCAGAAGGTGGAGGGGGTGGTGATCATTACCTTTGCGACCCTGAAATAGGTGGCAGCCACAGGACATAGGGTTCATTGAACCCACCTTGTGTAACTATTGCCCAGGAAAAGGCCCAGAATTTAATAAAGACGAGGCCCCTGGCAGTGCAGTGCTGGATGGGGCCCACCCCCTGGGGCACACCTGAACCTCCCCCGGGGCCTTGGCTGTGAGCTTTGATTATAGACACACGTATGCCACGGCCCTTTCAGACTGCTCCCTTCACCTCTGAAAAACCAGACAGGATGCTTCTGTTCCTGGAAATGTGAATGCCCTTCATGTGTTTTTTACTTTGACTATAAACTCAACTGAAACCAAAATGTAGACTCCCACACAATAATAATGTGCATCTTTAACACCCCACTGTGAACATTAGGCAGATCAATGAGTCAGAAAGTTAACAAGGATATCCAGGAATTGAACTCAGCTCTGCATCAAGCAGACCTAACAGACATCTACAGAACTCTCCACCTAAATGAACAGAATATACATTCTTCTTAGCACCACACCACACCTATTCCAAAATTGACCACATAGTTGTAAGTAAAGCACTCCTCAGCAAATGTAAAAGAACAGAAATTATAACAAACTGTCTCTCAGACCACAGTGCAATCAAACTAGAACTCAGGATTAAGAAACTCACTCAGAACCGCTCAACTACACGGAAACTGAACAATTTGCTCCTGAATGACTACTGGGTACGTAACGAAATGAAGGCAGAAATAAAGATGTTCTTTGAAACCAATGAGAATAAAGACACAACATACCAGAATCTCTGGGACACATTTAAAGCAGTGTGTAGAGTGAAATTTATAGCACTAAATGCCCACAAGAGAAAGCAGGAAAGATCCAAAATTGACACCCTAACATCACAATTAAAACAACTAGAGAAGCAAGAGCAAACACATTCAAAAGCTAGCAGAAGGCAAGAAATAAGTAAGATCAGAGCAGAACTGAAGGAGATAAAGACACAAAAACCCTTCAAAAAAAATCAATGAATCCAGGAGCTGCTTTTTTGAAAAGGTCAACAAAATTGATAGACCGCTAGCAAGACTAATAAAGAAGAAAAGAGAGAAGAATCAAATAGATGCAATAAAAAATGATAAAGGGGAAATCACCACCGATCCCACAGAAATACCAACTACCATCAGAGAATACTATAAACACCTCTACGCAAATAAACTAGAAAATCTAGAAGAAATGGATAAATTCCTCGACAAATACACCCTCCCAAGACTAAACCAGGAAGAAATTGAATCTCTGAATAGACCAATAACAGGCTCTGAAATTGAGGCAATAATTAATAGCCTCTCCCTGGGAATGGGCAGGCCTGGGTCCAGTCCACAGGGCCCCTCTCAGGCCCTGACGCAGGATGGAGTTGAGATGGGGGCAGCGGTGGACCCCAGGGCCCCTGCCTGCCTCCTGGGGAGCCCGGTGACCCAGGCAGCCCTGGTGAGGCTGTGGGTGTCTGGGACATAGCGAGGCCCCAGGGCTCCCACTGAACAGATGCGGACAGCGAGGCTGGGGAGGCCCTGCTGCCCTCCGGACTGTCCCTCCAGCCTCCAGCTTTCTGTGGTTCTCTGGACCCCGTCTGCAGAGGAGCAGGGGAGCCCACCCTGGATCCTGAGACTCCGAGCTTGAGGGACCCCAGAGCTCTAGCGAGGCTGCTTCCTTTGCGGATGGTGAAGCTGAGGTCCAGAGGAGGGCAGGGGCAGGTCCCAGGCGCTCCCTAGGCAAAGGGAGCCGATCTCGGGGAGGGGGTCACAGGGAGCGCTCCTGCGACTTCTAGGGCCCGAAAGCTGGGGAGGATGAGAGACCAGGGGCCTTTCGTCGTCCCCCGGGGCTGGGCAGAGGCTCAGTCTGTGCCGCAACCCAAAGCTGCTTCTGGCAAGTCGGAGCCGCGGTCCCTTTAAGAGGGGGTGGAGCTTCAATCTGGTACGAGGGACGCTGCCAGCGTGCGGGTCCCTACGGAAGCTGAGGCTGCACTTCCTGCGAGGCCCCTGCAGCAGCAGCGCCTTGGTCAGAGCGAGCTCCGGAGAAGCGGTGGTGGGTTCCATGTGATGGTGGAGTAGGAAGCAGGTCTCTGCGGTAAGTGGCGGGGGCGTGGACCCCACCGGGAACCCTCCCAGCTCCTTCCCTGCCTCTCCCTGTTTTCGTGCCCTCACTTCTTCGTGGGCATCTGGGCCCGAGTCCTCCGCGTGGGGGCGGTTGTGGGGTCCTGGCTACTGCAGCGTCCGCACCCCGGCCAGGAAGGCTATGCCAGTGTCCGACCCGCGTCCAGCGTATAGGAGCGCCCTGGCCTAGAGCTGGCGGTGAAATGCGGGACCTGGGTCCCTCCGAGCCCCAGGGGCCTCTGAGCTGGAGTCTAGGATTATTTTTGATGCCTCAGCACCTTTAAAAAGAGACCTCGCTAGAGCAAGGGACATCTGTAGTTTCAGTTATTTGAGGAGTCTCCAGCTATTTAGCTGTTTTCCATGGTGTATATCCTAATTTTCATTTCCACCTACAGTGTATAAGTTTCCCTTTCTCCAAAACCACACCCGCATTCCTATTATTTTTGGTTTGGGGTTTGTTTTGTTTTTGTTTTTGTTTTGAGATGGAGTCTTGCTCTTTCTTCCAGGCTGGAGTGCAGTGGCGCCATCTCGGCCGACTGCAACCTCTGCCTGGTTTTAAGCAAGTCTCCTGTCTCAGCCTCCAGAGTAGCTGGGACTACAGGCGCCGGCCACCATGCCCAGCTAATTTTTGTATTTTTAGTAGAGATGGGGTTTCACGATATTGGTCAGGCTGGTCTCAAACTCCTGACCTCAGATGATCTACCTGCCTCGGCCTCGCAAAGTGCAGAGATTACAGGCATGAGACACCGTTCCCAGCCCCCTATTTTTTTTTTAATCTAGGAATATTCAATAATGTGAGATTATCTGTGTGTGGCTTTGAATTACAGTTTTCTAATGAATAGTTTATTTTGAGGACTTTATCTCTTATTTGTTGTTCGATTTTATAGCTGTGCAGAATTGTCCAGGTTCTTTGCACAATATTAGATTGGATGCTTTTGCTACTTTGTAGAGTTTTTTGTGTACATGTTAGATGACAACTCCTCGTGAATTACGTGATTGCCTGAAATTTTTGCCTAATCTATAGGATGCTTTTTAATTTGGAAAGTAGTTTTCTTTGATGTGCAGAAACTTTTCATGTTGACGTAGACCCATATATTTATTTTTGCGTTTCATGCATGTAGTTTTTGTCACCCATATAAGAAAATATGTATCAGTGACAAAGCATTTAATTGTCAATGAGGTTTTTCTTCCAGGGTGTTTGTTTATTTTCCTCTTTGCAAAGGTGAGCAGAGATTCAAGTGACCCAAAATATATGCTCATCCTGTGTTTTAGTTAAAAACATTTTGTGGTTTATGGTCTTTTGTTTTGCCTTCAATTTGGGGGAGGGGGTGTTCATTTTCGTACATCGTGTAAAATAAGGTCCTATTTCTCGCTTCTGCCTCTGGATATCATTTTTCTCAAAGGTATTCATTTTCTGCCTTCCACATTTCAGTGTTCTTTATCAACGTCAGTTGATTGTGTCCATATTTGTGTTGATCATGTTTTTGTCCTCCCTGTTTTTGTCCATAGCTTATGCAAGTGTCATATATCAGCTGTATAACTACAACTTGGCAGTGTAATTTGATATTGAGGATTGTGGGTCTTCACTTTGTATTTCTTAGGATTCCTTTAGATAATTCATTGCTTTTGTGGTTCCCTGTGATTTTTAGCAATACATATTTATTTCTGTTAACTTTTTTTCACAACATAAAGGTCCATAATTAGAGGTACATTTTCATACATATAGATTGGGTAATGATCAAATCAGGGTACTTAGGATCTCTATTTGCTCATCCAGGCGGTTTTTTTTTGTTGTTTTTTTTTTGTTTTTTTGTGGGGAGAACTTTCAAAATTCTCCTTTCTTGCTCTAGAAAAATATGATATTGTTAACCCCAGTCACCAGGCTGAGGAGGAGAACCTCAGATTTATTCCTTTAATGTTAAGATAACTTTGTTTCCATAATCAGTCCTTCCCCATTCCCCCTCTATCTCCCAAACTCTGATAACCAATATTGTGCTTTCTACTTCATTAAGATAAACATCTTAAGATTTCACATGAGTGGTATCATGCCGTGTTTGTCTTTCTAGGCCTAGCTCATTACATTTAACATAATGTTTTCCAGGTTCATCTGTGTTGCTCTAAATGACACTATTTCATTATTTTGATGGCTGAAGAATATTTTCTAGTGTGTGTATATGAGAGTTTCTTGATCTCTTTATCTGTGGATGAACAGGTAGGTTGAGTTTATACCCAGTAATGGGACTGCTAGATGATATGGTATTTCTTTTTTTCCTATTCTTTGCAAGACCTCTAACTGTTTTTTATAGTGTTAATACTAATTTATGTTTCCACAAACAGTTCCCCTTTCTGGAAATTCATACCAGGAATTGTCTTTTTAAATATTTTGATCTTTTTGTAATGTTCATTCTATTGGAGTGACATAAGATTTGAGTGTGGTTTTGATCTGCATTTTTCTCATGAGTAGTAATGTTAACCACATTTTTGTAGACATTGTGTCAGTTTCCTGTCTTCTTTGGAAAAATATCTAATCCAGTTATTTGCCCAGTTTTTGTCTGGCAGTTGTTCTGTTGTTTTGTTATTTTTTTGCCAGCTGGTAATATGACTGGCTTGTACTTTTTCAAAAATAATCCCTTATCCCAAACTTGTAATTTTTAGTGTGCCTTTTTATTTTGTTTATTGTTTCCTTTGTTGGGCACAAACGCTTCAGCTTGACGTGGTCCCACATGTGTGTAATTTCTTGGTGGCTGTGCTGTTGGTTACTAATCAAGAAAAAACAAAATCACTACCAAAGCAGTTCATTGTCAATAATTTTTTTCCCTTGTATTTTTGTTTACTTTTTGCGAGCCCTGAGCATACATCCAAGTTGTCCTAAATATACGCACACCCAAGGTTGTCTTTATAGGAGCTTTATGGTTGCAAGTTTTGTGTATAATCTTCAATCATTTTGAGTTGATTATTGTGTATCTAGTACCATAAGAGTCCCGTATTATTCTTTTGCATATGGATATCTAGTTTTGGAAATCTTCCCCGTTGTGTCATTTTGGTGGTGTTTTGAAAAATGTGTTCATTCCATATAAATTTTTGTTTATTATTGAGCACATTCATTTTGCTCACTGGTCTGTGTTTCTCTGTGTATGTCAGTAACATATGGGTTTGTTAACTACGGATTTTCATTTAATTAGAACTCAGGGAATGTGATGCATCCCATATGGTTTGTATTTCTCAGAATAACTTTGGAAATTCAGGGTGTTTCACATTTCCACATAAATTTTGGCATTGTTTCTTTATATTTCTTAAAACACTATTTGTCATATACTAAATGTATACAATTAGAAGGTACAAGGAAGATTTTGCTACATGTATATGTTGAGTAATGATAAAATCAGGTTATTTAGCATCTCTTCATCTCATATAGTTATTATTTTTGCGTGGTAACAACATTCAGAATCTTTCCTTCTGGCTACTTTGAAACATATGATACATTTGTGTTAAGGCTAGTTACCCTGCTGTGGAATAGAAGACCAGAATTGATCACTCTCATCTGAGAGTAACTTTGTACCCCATCACTGATTCCTTCTGAGACCGCCTCCACTTCCCCAGCAGCCTCTGGTAAGCCCTATTGAACTTTCTACTTCTAGAAGATAAAGCTTTTTTCAGTCTACATGCCTGAGATCACGTGGCATGGGACTTTCTCTACCAGGCTTATTCTTCAGACCTCATGTTCTTCAGGTTTCTTCATGTGGCTGCAGATGGCAGGATTTCCCAAAGGTTTATGGCTGAAACATATTCCGTGGTGTATCTGTAAAGCAGTTTCCTCATCCCTGCAGCTGTGTTTGAACAGGTAGGTTGGTTCTCTACGTTGGCCACAGGTAAGAGTGCTTTAGTACCCATGGGAAGGCAGATAGCTCTCTTCAACCTAGGGACTTCAACTGCTTTAAATGTGGAACCAGTGGTGGGGCTGTTAGCTGACGTGGTAGTTGTACTGTGAATTTTTTCAGAAACCTCTAGCTGTTTTTCATAGTGTGTATACTAATTTACATCCCCACCAATAGTGTTTAAGAGTTCCCTTTCTGTAAGTCTACACTGGATGTCACCTTCAAAAATTTGTGTTTGGTTTTCGGTAGCACTCATTCTGAATGGAATGAGACAGAATCTTAGTGTGGTTTTCATGGACATTTTTTTGTGAGGTTTAGTGATGTCGAGAAAGTTATTTGAGAAATCCCCACATTGCTTTCCATGGCGTCCGAACTAGTTTGCATTTCCACCAACAGCAGACCAGCATCCCTCCTCCTCTGCCTTGCTGGTGTTCATTCTTGTGGACTGTGTCATAATTGTCATTCATCAGAATGTGTGAAATACTATCTCATGGGCCTTTTGCTTTGCATTTCTCTGATGATTCCTGAGGTAAAGAAATGTTGTCTTGTCTGTTGGTTGCTGTAAACCTTCTTTTGAGATGCATGTTTTCATGCCCCTTACCCTTTCTTCATTGAGTTTTTGTTTTTCTGATTTATTTGCTTAATGTATTTGAGGTAGATCCTGGATATTAGACTTCATGAGATGCATACGTGGGAACATTTTCTCCCATTGTGTAGGCTGTCTGTTTACTGTGTTGGTAATTTCTTCTGCTGTGCAGCAGCTCTTTTGTATATTAGGCCCCACTTGTCAATAATTGTTTTAGTTGCACTTGCTTTTGGGGTCTTAGGCATAGCCATGCTCTGCCAAATCCTCTGTCAAGAAGAGTATTTCCAAGTTCTCTTGCAGGCTTTTCATAGTTTGAGGTCTTGCGTTTACATCTTTCATTCATCTTGAGTTGATTTCTGTACAGGGTGAGACACGGGCCCACTGTTTTTCTTCTGCAACTGGCTAGCAGTTTATCCTGGCACCATCTATTGAGCGGAGGGAGTCCTTTCTCCAAAGCTTATTTTTGTGGATTTTTTTGACGATCACATGGTGTTAGGGGTCTGGGTTTACGTCTGGGTCCTCTAATCTGTTCCAATGCTCTGTGTGAAATGGGGTCCCTAGCTTTTCAATGAAATTTAAAATCAGGAAGTGTGACACAACCAATGTAGTTTGGACTTCTCAGGATTGCTTTAGAAATTCAGGGTGTTTTGTGGTCTG
This sequence comes from Hylobates moloch, assembly GCF_009828535.3. Lineage (NCBI taxonomy): Eukaryota > Metazoa > Chordata > Mammalia > Primates > Hylobatidae > Hylobates > Hylobates moloch. The sequence continues at coordinate 7,392 of NW_026653108.1, forward strand.
CATGAATTTTGGCATTGCATATTTACATATTTTTTAAAAGGCTGGCCATGTAGTAAAAGTATACAATGGGGAGAGTTAGAGTGGGGCATTTTGGTTAATGCAGACACAGAGGAATGTTAAAATCAGGATATTTAGAGTCTCTGTTATCATAAACAGTTGTTAATTTCTTTGTGGTGAAAACATTTGGAATCTTCCAGATTTTGTGAAAAAGGTGTGATGTTTTGTTAACCTCTGGTCACTGTGCTGTGGAACAGAGAGGAACAATTCATTCCTCTCATCTAAGTGTAATTTTGTACCTATTTCTGATCCCTGCTTCCCTCCAATCTCTGGAAACCACTGTTGTGCTCTCTAGATCTATTGCAATAAAGTCTTTTATTTTGGGTTCTACATGAGTGAGATGTGGCAATGTTTTTTTTTCTCTACCTGGTTTAGGTCATTTACCATGCTGTCCTCCAGGTTCAACAGTATGGCTCCAAATGATGAAATTTCACATTGATTTTCTGGCTGAAGACTATTCTGTTTGTGTGCGTCCCCCACAGTTACTTTATCCCTTTATCTGTGGATGGGCAGGTAAGTTTCTTCCTTATCTTGGCGATTGTGAATAATGCTGCAGTCCGCATAGGATGGCTGATACCTCTTGCATAAACTGATTTCTTTTGCACTGAAAGTGTACTTAGTAGTAGAATTGTTAGATGAAGTGGTAGTTGTAGGTTTAATTTTTGGAGGAACCTCCCACTGGTTTCTGTAGTATGTATACTAATTAACTTTTTTTTTTTTTTTTTGGACGGAGTCTCGCTCTGTTGCCCAGGCTGGAGCACAGTGGCACGATCTCAGCTCTATGCAAGCTCTGCTTCCTGGATTCACGCCATTCTCCTGCCTCAGCCTCCTGAGTAGCTGGGATTACAGGCACCCACCACCATGCCCAGCTAATTTTTTGTATTTTTAGTAGAGACAGAGTTTCACCGTGTTAGCCAGGATGGTCTCGATCTCCTGACCTCGTGATCTGCTGGCCTCGGCCTCCCAAAGTGCTGGGATTACAGGCGTGAGCCACTGTGCCCGACTGTATACTAATTAGCATTCTTACCAAACGAGTTCTTCTCTGGAAATTTCCACCAGCATTTGTGTCTCTTTTAATATATTTTATCACTTTGATAACATCCATTTGAATTATAGTGAGATGATATGTGTGTTGTTTTGATTTATATCTTTCTCATGGTTTGTGATGTTATTCAAGTTTTAAAACTTGTTTTCAATGTTATGTCTTTTTTGTAGAAATGTCTATTCAGGTTTTGTTTGGTTATTAGTTTCTCTTTTGGGTTTTTGCTAGTAAGTAGTGTTAGTTGCTTAGACATTTTGAAGACAGCCTTTTATCAGATGTATGTTTGTCAAAAGGTTTCTTGTACAATGAAACATATATGGAAATGTTCTGTGCAATAAAAACAGCAGTGGTAACAGAGGAGATGTAGGCTCTGAGTGTCTCACTGGAGACTGAAGTCCACAGATATGCAACAAAGCCTTTGTCTGCCTGATGTTTTTGCCTGCTGCTGGTCATGTGCTTTCACATATCAAGAGAGGACATTTAACATTTGAGCCACAGCGTCATTTGCTCTTGTCTGATGGGTGAGATTTTTGCTGGCGTAGCCCATATTGTCATATGTTCTTGGGGCCCACAGGATTATTCTTGGTCATCTAAGATGTTACTGACATCTTGTCACCTTAAGATGTTGCTGACTTAATCACCTTCAACTGACTCCTGTTCATTCTTCAAAATAAGCAAACACATGTTGTTTCAGTGATCCTTTCAGTTGGGGATTTGCCTGGTGCATTGCTATGTGAGGTCATCTCCCGTCAAATGACCCACAGGTGGTAACAGTCTGTGAACAAACAGTTTACAGGAGGGACCAACCATGTGTGGACATGGGGTGGGTCATTTCAAAGTGAGGTAGTCAACCTGTACCTTAGACTGGCACAGACAGAAGAAGCCACAATCCTTTAGAGAGAAAAAAATTACAAAGTATAAATATCCTTTGTTAAGAGAAACAGAGACCATTTTCAGAGGGCATAATAGTATTAAAATGTGTTCTCATTGTTCAGCTCCCACTTATGAGTGAGAACATGCAGTGTTTGGTTTTCTGTTCCTGTGTTAGCTTGCTGAGGATAATGGCCTCCAGCTTCATCCCTGTCCCTACAGAGGACTTGATCTCATACCTTTTTATGGCTGTGTAGTATTCCATGATGTATATGTAGTACATTTTCTTTTTCCAGTTCTTATCATTGATGGGCATATGGGTTGGTTCCAAGTCTTTACCATTGTGAATAGTGCTGCTATAAACATACGTAGAGCAGATGGTGCTCAAAGCAAGATGGACGTCTGAGCAAGATGAGCGCCAAGCTTGATGGAGCTCAGAGCAGATGGAGCTCCAGGTGAGATGGAGCTCCAATTAATATGAAGCTCGGAGCAGATGTTGCTCAGAGTGTGATGGAGCTCCAAGCCTATGGTCTCAGAGCAAGATGGAGCTCTGAGCAAAATGGAGCTCAGAGCAGATGGTGCTCAGAGCAAGATGGAGTTTGGAGTGATTGGAGCTCTGAGAAAGATGGAGCTTGGAGCAAATGGAGCTCTGAGTAAATGGAGCTCTGAGCAAAATGGAGCTCAGTGTGATGGGAGCTCTAAGCAAGATGGAGCTTGGAGCAGATGGAGCTTCAAGCAGATGGTGCTCAGAGCAAGATGGAGCTTGGAGTGATTGGATCTCTGAACCAGATGGAGCTCGGATCAGATAGACCTCTGAGCAAGAAGGAGCTCCAAACAAAATGGAACTTGGAGCAGAAGTTGCTGGTGTAAGATGGAGCTCAGAGCAGATGGTGCTCAGAGCAAGAGGGAGCTCAGAGTGATTGGCACTCTGAACATTGCTCTGAGCGATTGGAGTGCTGAGCAAGATGCAGCTCAGAGCAGATAGAGCTCTGAGCAAAAAAGGAGCTCTAAGCAAGATGGAGTTTGGAGGAGATGTTGCTTGGTTTTAGTTGGAGCTCAGAGCAAAATGGAGCCCACAGTGATTACAGCTCCAAGCAAGGTGGAGCTCAGAGCACATGTAGCTCGGAGTAAGATGAGCTCTGACCACATGGTGCTCAGAGCAAAATGGAGCTAGAAGTGATTGGAGCTCCCAGCAAGATGGGGCTTGGAGTGACTGGAACTCCCAGCAAGATGGATCTCAAAGTAGATGGATCTCTGACTAGATGGAGCTCTGAGTAAGATGAATGTCTATGCAGATGTTGCTCACAGCAAGACAGTGCTTGGAGCGATTGGCACTTCGAGCAAGATGGAGCTTGGAGCATATGGAGCTCTGAGCAAGATGGAGCTTGGAGTAGATAGAGCTTGGAGCAAGAAGGAGCTCCAAGCAAGATGGAGCTTGCAGCAGGTGCTTCTCAGTGTAAGATGGAGCTCAGAGAAGATGATGTTCAGAGCAAGATTGAGCTCAGGGTGATTGGCACTCCAAACATTGCTCTGAGCCCATTGGAGCTCTGAGCAAGAAGGTGGGAAGTGAGCAAGAAGGTGAAGAAGTGATACAATCCCACAGAACATTACAAGTTTAGCAGAAGCTATTATGAAATGTAAAGAGAAGAATGCCCCAGAATTCTATGCGGATTGTCAGGGGACAATACTCATTTCTGTAATCAGGCATACTTTCTTTGAAAAAGTTTATCATATCAAACCTCACAAGGACAACCAGAACTCTGTGATATCCACTCTACAAACCTCAGACCCCTATAGTGTAGTAAAGGTGACAGCCAAGATAGAAAGACAGAAACACACTGTTTGATGACCAATCTTTGGAAGTTGAGATGGCAAATGGGGATTTACTCAGATTATTTTCCTGTTAGCACCTCCAGATGTAATTTTGATGGTACTTTGAATTGGGCTGATGACACAATGGGGAAACATAAACTGCTGACACTGGACTTCAGCAGTACAGTAACAGCCATGTGCAAGGCCATTGAAAAAGACTGATGGTTACATTGCCACGTGTTTTTCTTCATGGCATCATTATCTTAACTAGGGACTTTATGTGTTTTCACAGCAAGATGTTTCTAGTATTTAGAAATGGACCTTATGCATCATATACTTCATAAGAGCTTGGAAAGCTCTCACCCAGGTATTACCAAATGCCAGACATCTCTCTATGTAGGCCATTTTCTGCCACAGCCAGAATTCATTCTGGATGACATGCTGTTCTTGGCTGCTAAGGAAGTGATGTGGGGGAGCCAGGTGTCTCTCGCTGTCTGTAAGTCTATGGGAAAAAGAACACTGAAAGGCAGTAAGTTTACTGCCACGTTTAGAGGAACTTGTCAAGGCAACACAAGAGTGTTGTAGTCCTATGTGGCCAACAGTAACCTGAGTTTTTACAGCACTTATTGCATAATGATCACAGTCACACTTAAGTTCACTTTCTAAATCTTAGATTCTACAAAAACTCTGTCTGATAATGTCCTATAGAACTTTCGGTAGCTAAAATCAATGAGTTTGAAAAATAATTTGAATTTGGCTTGCTCACATTTTCAGCAGAATGCACTTGTGAGTCCTGCTCTGTCATTGTGTTTTACATTTGTGGCTGTCCCTCTTGCTGTGTTGGAAGTCAGTGTTCCAGAATGTTAACTTCTACAAATACCTATGTATAGAGCAAAGAGAAAACTCTTCAAGTCAAAAGAGTGTATGTTGTTTCAGGGCAGCTCTCTAGCCTTGGATTTGAAACTATAATATTTGTTACACAGAGAGAAGATGGTTCTTTTTTGTATTTTATTTTTAATTTTTGTGGGTACATAGTATTTATGGAGTGCTGAGATGTTTTGATACGGGGATGCAATGTGAAAAAAAGCACATCATAGAGAATGGGGTATCCCCTCAGTGATTCTTTGAGTTACAAACATTCCAATTACCCTCTTTATGTTATTTTCAAATATATGATTAAGTTGTTATTGACTGTAGTCACCCGGGTTTGCTATCAAATAGTAGGTTTTTATTATATATTATTTCTTTTTTGTTTTTTGTATACATTAACAATTTCTGCCTCCCTCTCACTCTCTCACTACCCTTCCCAGCCTCTGGTAATCATCCTTCTACTATGTACATGAATTTAATTGTTTTTATTTTTAGATCCCAGAAATAAATAATAACATGTGATGTTTGTATTTCTGTGCCTGGCTTATTTTTCTTGACATAATAATCTTCAGTTCCATCCATGTTGTTGCAAATGACAGGCTTTCATTTTTATGGCTGAATAGTACTCCACTGTGTATATGTACCACATTTTCTTCCTTCATCTGTTGATGGACACTTAGGTTGCTTTCAAATATTAGTAATTGTAAACAGTGCTGCAGCAAACCTAGGCATGCAGAAATCTCTTTGATATACTCATTTCCTTTCTTTTGGGTATATACCAAGCAGTGGGATTTTTGGATCATATGGTGGTATATCTGTTTTTTTCAGGAAACTCCAAACTGTCCAAGGAGATAGTTCTGTTGTGATTACTTCATTGAGAAATTTAACTTATGAGCAGTTGAAAGGAATGCAAGTTGCTGGAAAATCAGAATGAAGAGTGCAAAATGACCAACTACAATGTATTGTCATTATTCACTCTGATGTGAAAAAGGCAGTGAATTTAATAGGAAATAACTTTGCAGAGTAAAATCTCAGGTGTGTTTTTTTAGTGCCACAGTCTTGGATGATGGGTTCCTAGAAGCTCTCAACATCTCTTCTTAGTTGGAGAAAGTGTTAAGCCCCAAAGTAGCTGGAGCAGTACATCTTCAGTTTTTGACAAGAAAGCAGGAACTTGATTACTTTGAGTGCTATTCATTAGTTTCTGCTTTCATTGAGAATGCAACAAAAGCCAACTAGGCTGCTGCTAACTCCTTGCTGGACATCTTCTGCCACTGTCACAGGAACTGTGATCTCACTGGACAATTAACTAGGGAGCCTTTAATCTTGAATGACGGCTGCACAAATGATCTTCAAAGCATTTTAGCCACCAGAGGAATTCTCTTCAAATACCCAAAATCCGTCAGTATCTTGAATCATGCTGAATTTTGAATAATTCTTAACAAGCCATGTAAAGGGGGCTCTCTGGCCTTGAAATAGTGATGTTTTTTATACAGAAAGGAGAATGCAAAATGGTCAGACTACCATGCACTGTTAAATTTGATTTCAAGAAATTACAGGAAAACTTTCCAAAGTTCCGTCTCACAGAATTTATTTTTACAAAGAATTCCAAGATAAGTTTAGTTTTATGGAAGATTTTTGTGTGGTTTTTACTCACTCTTCATCTCAGACATCAACAGATGATTACGTCACTTATTTAGCTAGTAAATTTATTAATATAAAACTCAGAGACATTCCAATATCCACATTGCTTACACCATTAGGCATAGATTCAATGTCAGCTATGACAATTGAAAATAAGCTGTTTTGTGATTTAAAGGTTTAAATTTCTCTAACCAAACTGCTTGATCCAGATGCAGCACTGCAAATGTTAATATCTGTTCTGGAAGAACAATCAAATAAGACTTAAGAGGAAAAGGAATGGCCACAATCCACCTGAAATTTTTTTTTAAAAAGTGTGCAGCCTACTAAATCAGAATGAAAACAGAAGTACAAGATTATAAACAAATGCAATCAAACTTTTCTTAAGCTTACCTAAAGTTATTTTATCTGAAAATTTCAAGCAACTTTGTTCAACATTAAATTGACAATCTAAACTAACAAGTCTTTTGAATTTATGTATGGTAGTAAACATTCTCTCTATTAACTTTATTACCTAAGGCTAAACCTAAAATTTTTAAGCAAAATTAGAAAAATAGTCTTCACTTATCAAAAAATAAAGTTTCTTACATTTAGTATTTTCCCAATAAAATTGGTCATTCTTGGTTTTTTATTTGGAGAATCTGTGCAAAATTTCACTAAAAATAAATTAGCACTAGAAATTATTTCTAAATACCAAAAAAATGAAGAATGGTTTCACAAAGAAAAAAAGAAAACTTGCTTAATTAGCAGAGTATCTTCTCTGTGATTTTTGTGATTATTTGATCAGTGTCCTGAGATGGATACAAAGGCAAGTAATGACAAAATTAAAATAAGCATGCAGATTTTTTTAAATTAAGTGCCAAAAAATAATGGGTCGTGCAAAGCCCTTAAAAACATTGTGGCCTAATTCTAAAGTTTTTTGCTACTATGCTACATCACACCCAACATCAGTTAAGTGCTCATTCTGTGACAGGTAGTACATTATGTTTTAGCAAACTACACAAGACCCCTATGTGATAATATGCTTCAGGGTTGTAAGGTTGGGTACATTTACTAGTCTTGAATTTTCTGGGAGCATACAAACCCAATATTAGTCTAGATGCCCAAAAATCTATTTAGACATCACAGTAGAATGGAGAGTAATCTTGACCACAGGAGGCTGTGTTGTGGCATTTATTTTGAAATTACTTTTTCTTGATTTTTTTTGCCTTTTAATTGTTTTATGAGTTTTATAATGTACAGAATATTTTTAAATTATTATATATATAAACTAATTAGTCTTCATTTTAAACTTATGTGTCTGGAGTCTTACTTGGATTTCTCCTAACAATATTATACACATATTTGCAATAATTTCTCTCATACTGCTTTTAACTCATTTAATTTTTCAACTTTTTAAGAATAACAAAAGTGATATTAATTGTAAAAATGCTGAAGCGACATATGAATTTATGCAGTGCATATGTATTTTTTATTTTACCAATGAGATGGGAGAAATGCTGTCTTATATTTTAACATACATTTTGGCCATTACACAGATGAAGCAACTTTTCATTTTTTAATACATAATGCATACTTTTTCTTCTGTGCAATTCCTCTTTATATTCTTTGCTCATTTTCCCACTGGGATTTGCAAGTTCTTTATTATTTGATAATCTCTATACATTCTGAATATCCATTTTTTGTTATATATACCATGTAAATATTTTCTTCTAATTTGTTATTTGTCTTTTAGTGGTATTTATCAATTGTTTGCTAAAAATGAGTTTGTTTAGTTAGTAAAATTTGTCTGTCTTTTACTTCATGATATTTGTATTTCATGTCATGAGGAAAAGGCATGAATATTTTAAAAACTTCCTTGTATTAATTTTATTTTTTATTTCATTCTTTATTTGAAATTTATTATTTCTTCAAATTCCAAATAATAACCAACTTTCTCAAAGCAATGCTTCTTTCTACTGATTTCAAACGTTACATTTGTCTTCTCTGAAGTTCTTGTCTATTTGATACCTGACTGTCGCACTACTGCTGTGGATGTGCTTCGTAGCATCACAGTACTGCAGGGTTCTAAGATTATCTGATAGCCAATAGAAGCAGACCTCTACTCACCGTCGTTCTTTTTTCTTTTGGAGAATAAAGTTAGCTATTTTTATCTGGGTTCTCAATTTTTTTTTTTTTTTTGAGATGAAGCTTTGCTCTCTCACCCAGGCTAGAGTGCAGTGGTGTGATCTTGGCTCACTGCAACCTCTGCCTCCCGGGTTCAATTGATTCTCATGCCTCAGCCTCCTGAGTAGCCAGGATTACAGGCATCCATCACCACACCTGGCTAATTTTTTTATTTTTAGTAGAGACAGGGCTTCACCATCTTGGCCAGGCTGGTCTTGAACTCCTGACCTGGTGTTGCACCCACCTCTATTCCCAAAGTCGTGGGATTACAGGCGTGAGCCACTGCACCTAGCCGGGTTCTCAGTTTTGTATAAACTTTAAAGTAGATTATCAAATCACATACCAATTACCGTCTGATTGAAATTTCAGTGTTTTTATATATAAGTTTCGAGACTAAAGCCATCTCTATTCTTTCAGCACTTCAGATGTTTATCTTTCAATTCAAAATGTATTCTAAATTTTATTTTGATGTTTCTTTGTGAATTATTTAGAAGTTTGTTGTTTGATTTCCAAACACTTGTGTGTTTACTATCTTATTGATATTCATTCTTTTCTTTTTTAATTTATATTTTAGTTTCAGGAGGTACATGTGCAGCTTTGTTATGTAGGTAAATTGCATGTTGCTGGGGTTTCATGGAAAAAATAATTTAGTCACTGAGGTAGTGAGCACAGTACCTGATAGGCATAAGTAATTTTTCAGTCCTCACCGATTTTCCA
>NW_026653109.1:0-16497 GCF_009828535.3 Hylobates moloch
TATTTCCATTTTCACCATAGGCCTCAATGCGCCCCCAAATATCCTTTTGTAGATACTAGAAAAACACTTATTCAAAACTGCCCCATCAAAAGAAATGTTTAACTCTGTGAGGTGAATGCACATTTCACAAATCAGTTTCTCATAAGGCTTATTTCTAGTTTTTCTCTGAAGATATTTCCTTTGTCACCCTAAGCCTCAATGCACTCCCAAACATCTCTTTGCAGATTCTATAAAAATGGTCTTGACAAACTGCTCCATCAAAAGAAAAGCTTAACTATGTCAGATGAATACAAACATTACAAAGCAGTTCCTCAGAAACCTTCTTTGTAGTTTTTTGCTGAACAAATTTCCTTTTTCACCAGAGGCCCCAATGCACTCCTAAATTTCCCTTCACAGATTCTATAAAAACAGTGTTTCTGGCCGGGCATGGTGGCTCATGCTTGTAATCCCAGCACTTTGGGAGGCCGAGGCGGGTGGATCACGAGGTCAGGAGATCGAGACCACGATGAAACCCCGTCTCTACTAAAAATACAAAAAATTAGCTGGGAGTGGTGGCGGGCACCTTTAGTCCCAGCTACTCGCAGAGGCTGAGGCAGGAGAATGGCGTGAACCTGGGAGGCAGAGCTTGCAGTGAGCCGAGATTGTGCGACTGCACTCCAGCCTGGACAACAGAGTGAGACTCCATCTCAAAAAAAAAGAAAAAAAAACAGTGTTTCCAAACTGCCCCTTCAAAAGAAATTTTCATCACTGTGAGATGAAGGCACACATCACAAAGCAGTATCTCAGAAAGATTCTTTTTAGTTTTTATGTGGTGATATTTCTTTTTCAATATAGGCCTCCATGCACTCCTAAATATCCCTTCGCAGAATCTACAAAAACAGTGTTTTGAAACTTCTCAATGAAAAGAAAGGTTTGAGTCTGTGAGGTGAATACACATCACACAGTAGTTTCTCAGAAAGCTTTGTTCTAGTTTTTCTCTGAAGATATTTCGGGTTTCACCATAGGCCTCAACTCGCTCCCAAATATCAATCATAGATCCTACAAAATCAGGTTTCCAAACAGCTCCTTCAAAAGAAAGGTTTAACTCTATGAGTTGAATGCATATATCAAGAAACAATTTCTCAGAAAGTTTCTTTCCAATTTTCATCTGAAGATATTTCCTTTTTCACCATAGACCTCAGTGGGCTACAAAGAATCCCTTTGTAGATAGGAAAAGCCAGTGTTTCTTTTTTTTTTATTATTATACTTTAGGTTTTAGGGTACATGTGCACAATGTGCAGGTTTGTTACATATGTATCCATGTGCCATGTTGATTTCCTGCAGCCATTAGCTCATCATTTAGCATTAGGTATATCTCCTAATGCTGTCCCCGCCCCCCCACCCCCCACCCCACAACAGTACCCGGAATGTGATGTTCCCCTTCCTGTGTCCATGAGTTCTCATTGTTCAATTCCCACCTATGAGTGAGAACATGCGGTGTTTGGTTTTTTGTCCTTGCGATAGTTTACTGAGAATGATGTTTTCCAGTTTCATCCATGTCCCTACAAAGGACACGAACTCATCATTTTTTATGGCTGCATAGTATTCCATGGTGTATATGTGCCACATTTTCTTAATCCAGTCTATTGTTGTTGGACATTTGGGTTGGTTCCAAGTCTTTGCTATTGTGAATAGTGCCGCAATAAACATACGTGTGCATGTGTCTTTATAGCAGCATGATTTATACTCCTTTGGGTATATACCCAGTAATGGGATGGCTGGGTCAAATGGTATTTCTAGTTCTAGATCCCTGAGGAATCGCCACACTGACTTCCACAGTGGTTGAACTAGTTTACAGTCCCACCAACAGTGTAAAAGTGTTCCTATTTCTCCACATCCTCTCCAGCACCTGTTGTTTCCTGATTTTTTAATGATGGCCATTCTAACTGGTGTGAGATGGTATCTCACTGTGGTTTTGATTTGCATTTCTCTGATGGCCAGTGATAATGAGCATTTCTTCATGTGTTTTCTGGCTGCATAAATGTCTTCTTTTGAGAAGTGTCTGTTCATGTCCTTTGCCCACTTTTTGATGGGGTTGTTTGTTTTTTTCTTGTAAATTTGTTTGAGTTCATTGTAGATTCTGGATATTAGCCCTTTGTCAGATGAGTAGGTTGCAAAAATTTTCTCCCATTCTGTAGGTTGCCTGTTCACTCTGATGGTAGTTTCTTTTGCTGTGCAGAAGCTCTTTAGTTTAATGAGATCCCATTTGTCAATTTTTGCTTTTGTTGCCATTGCTTTTGGTGTTTTAGACATGAAGTCCTTGCCCACGCCTATGGCCTGAATGGTATTGCCTAGGTTTTCTTGTAGGATTTTAATGGTTTTAGGTCTAACATTTAAGTCTTTAATCCATCTTGAATTAATTTTTGTATAAGGTGTAAGGAAGGGATCCAGTTTCAGCTTTCTACATATGGCTAGCCAGTTTTCCCAGCACCATTTATTAAATAGGGAATCCTTTCCCCATTTCTTGTTTTTGTCAGGTTTGTCAAAGATCAGATAGTTGTAGATATGCGGCATCATTTCTGAGGGCTCTGTTCTGTTCCATTGATCTATATCTCTGTTGTGGTACCAGTACCATGCTATTTTGGTTACTGTAGCCTTGTAGTATAGTTTGATGTCAGGTAGCGTGATGCCTCCAGCTTTGTTCTTTTGGCTTAGGATTGACTTGGCAATGCGGGCTCTTTTGTCTCAGCCCAAAATCTCCTTAAGCTGATTAGCAACTTCAGCAAAGTCTCAGGATACTAAATCAATGTACAAAAATCACAAGCATTCTTGTACACCAATCACAGACAAACAGAGAGCCAAATCATGAGTGAACTCCCATTCACAATTGCTTCAAAGAGAATAAAATACCTAGGAATCCAACTTACAAGGGATGTGAAGGACCTCTTCAAGGAGAACTACAAGCCACTTCTCAATGAAATCAAAGAGGATACAAACAAATGGAAGAACATTCCATGCTCATGGGTTGGAAGAATCAATATCGTGAAAATGGCCATACTGCCCAAAGTAATTTATAGATTCAATGCCATCCCCATCAAGCTACCAATGACTTTCTTCACAGAATTGGAAAAACTACTTTAAAGTTCATATCGAACCAGAAATGCCAGTGTTTCTAAACTGCTCCATCAAAAGAAACATTTAACTCTATGAGCTGAATGCACTCATCACAAAGCAGTTTCTCAGAAAACTTCTATCTTTTGGCTAAACCTATTTCTTTTTCACCATAGATCTCAAGGCAGTCCCAGATATCCTTTTGCAGATTGTAGGAAAAAAGTGTTTCCTAACAGTTCCATCAAAAGAAAGGTTTTCTCAGTGAGATGAATGGACACATCACAAATAAGTTTATCAGAAAGATTCTTTCTGATTTTTAATTAAAGATATTTCCTTTTTGACTATAGGCCTCAATGTGCCCCCAAATATCCCTTCTCTGATTATACAAAAACAGCGTATCCAAACTCTTCCATCAAAAGAAAAGTTTAACTATGGGAGACGACTGCACATATCCAAAAGCAGTGTCTCCGAAAGCTTCCTCGTAGTTTTAATGTGAAGATATTTCCTTTTTCACCATAAGCCTCAAAGTGCTCCCCAATATCCTTTTGCAGATTCTACAAAAAGACTGTTTCTAAACTGCTCAATCAAAAGAATGGTTCAACTCGGTGAGATGAATGCACACATCACAAATCAATTTCTCTGAACGCTTCTTTCTAGATTTTATCTAAAGGTATTTCCTTTTTGACCACAGGCCTCAATGCACTCTCAAATATCACTTGGTAGTTTCTACAAAAACGGTGTTTCCAAACTGTGAGTCAATAGAAAGGTTTAATGCTCTGAGATGAACACACACATCACAAGGCAGTTTCTCAGAAAGCTTCTTTCTAATTTTTCTCTGAAGAAATTTGCTTTTTCACCATAGACCTCAATTCCCTCCCAAATATCCCTTCACAGATGCTACAAAAACAGTGTTTCCAAACTGCTCTATTAAAAGAAATGTTTATCTCTTTGAGATGAATGCACACATCACAAATCAGTTTCTCAGAAAGCTACTTTCAGGTTTTTCTCTTAAGATTGTTCCTTTTTCACCAAAATCCTCAATACACTCCCAAATATCCCTTAACAGATTGTACAAAAATGATGTTTCCTAAGTGCTCCATCAAAAGAAATGTTTAACACTGTGAGATGAATGCACACATCACGAATCAGTTTCTCAGAAAGCTTCATTCTAGTTTTTATTTAAAGATATTTCCTTTTTGACCATAGGCCTCAAAGTGTTCTGAAACATCCCTTGACAGATCCTACAAACACGGTGTTACGAAACTGCTCCATCAAAATAAACTTTTAACTCTGTGAGATGAATGCACACATCACAAAGCAGTTTCTCAGAAAGGTTCTGCCTACTTTTTATCTGAAGATATTGCCTTTTTCACCATAGGTCTCAAAGCACTCCCAAGTATCTCTTCACTGATTCTACAAAAACAGTGTTTCCATATTGCTCAACCAAAAGAAATGTTTGAGTCTGTGAGAGGAATGCACACACCTCAAAGCAGTTTCTCAGAAAGCTTCCTTCTAGTTTTTCTCTTAAGGTGTTTCCTTTTTCACCACAGGACTCAATGCATTCTGAAATATCCCTAAACAGATTCTACAAAACTGTGTTTCTAAGCTGCTCAATCAAAAGAAAGGTGTAAGAGTGTGAGATGAATGCACATATTACAAAGCCCTTTCTCAGAAAGCTTCTTTCACATTTGCATCTGAAGATATTTCCTTTTGCACTATAGGCCTCAAGGGACTCCCAAATATCCCTTCACGGGTTCTACAAAAACAGTGGTTCCAAACTGCTCAACCAGATGAAAGTTTTGAATCTGTGAGACGAATCCACACATCACAAAGCAGTCTCTCAGAAAGCTTCTTTGTAGTTTTTCTCTGAAGATATTTCCTTTTTCACCATAGGCCTCAAAGTGCTCTCAAATATCCCTTCACAGATCCTACAAAAACATTCTACCAGAAACAGCTCCATCAAAAGAAAGGTTGAATTCTGTGAGATGAAGGCACACATCACAAATCAGTTTCTCAGAAAGCTTCTTTCTAGTTTTTAACTAAATATATTTCCTTTTTCACCATAGGCAATAATGTGTTCCCAAATATTCCTTAGCAGATTCAACTAAAACTGTGTTTCCAAATTGCACCATCAAAAGTAACATTTCACTCTGTGAGATGAATGCACACATCACAAAGCAGTTTCTCAGAAAGCTTCTGCCTAGTTTTTACATGAAGATATTTCCTTTTAAACATAAGACTCGATGTGCTCCAAAGTATCTCTTTGCAGATTCTACAAAAACAGTGTTTCCAAAACCTCAACAAAAGAAAGGTTTGAGTCTGTGAGATGAATGCACACAACTCAAAGCAGTTTCTCATAAGGATTCTTTCCTGAAGGTGTTTCCTTTTTAACCATAGTCCTCACTGCAATCCGAAATATCCCTCAGCAGATTCTACAAACCTGTGTTTCCAAACTGCTCCATCAAAGAAAATTTTAACTGTGTGAGCTGAATGCACACATCACAAAGCAGTTTCTCAGAAAACTTCTTTATAATTTTTCTCTGAAGACATTTACTTTTTCACCATAGGACCCAATGCCTTCCCCAATATCCCTTTGCAGATTCTACAAAAGCAGTGTTCCCATACAGCTCCTTCAAAAGAAAGTTTTATTTCTCTGAGATGAATACACACATCAAAAAGCAGTTTCTCAGAAAGCTTCTTTCTAGTTTTTCTTGGAAGATATTTCCTTTTTCACCCTAGGCCACAAAGTGCTCACAAATATAACTTGGCATACTCTACAAAACAGTTTTTCCAAACTGTTCCATCAAAACTAATGTTTTGGTCTGTGAGATGAATGGACACATCAAAAATCAGTTTCTCAGAAAATTTCTGATTTTTCTCCTAAGATATTTTGTTTTAAACCATAGACCTCAATGCACTCCCAAAGATCTGTTCTCAGATTCTTCAAAAACAGAGTTTACAAAGTGCTCAATCAAAAAAAGGCTTAACTGTGTGAGATGAGTGCACACATCACAAAGCAGTTTCTCAGAAGTCTTCTTTCTAGTGTTTCCCTGAAGATGTTTCCTTTTTCAACATAGACCTCAAAGCACTCCCAAATATCCCTTTGCAGATTCCACAAAAACAGTGTTTCCAAACTGCTCCATCAAAAGGAAGGTTTAAATCTGTCACATTGATGCACACATCACAAAGCAGTTTATCAGAAAGCTTCATTCTAGTTTTTCTCTGAAGATTTTTTCTTTTTCACCTTAGGCCTTAAAGCACTCTCAAATTCTTCACAGATTCTACTTAGACAGTGTTTCCAAACTGCTCAATCAAAAGAAAGCTTTACCTCTGTGAGATGAATGCAGACATCAAAAAGCAGGTTCTCAGAAAGCATCTTTCTACATTTTATCTGAAGATATTTCATTTTTTACCCTAGGCTTTGGTGTGCACCCAAATATCCCTTCACAGATTCTACAAAAACACTGTTTCCAAACTGTTCCATGAAAAGAAAGGTTTATCTCTGTAATATGAATGCAAACATCACAAATTTGTTTCTTAGAAAGCTTCTTTCCAGTTTTTAGCTAAATATATTTCCTTTTTGGCCATAAGCATAAATTCGCTCCCAAATATCCTTTGGCAGATTTTACAAAAAGAGTGTTTCAAACTATGCCTTCAAGAGAAAAGTTAAACACTTTGAGATGAATGCACACATCAAAATGCAGTTTCTCTGAAAAACTTCTTTCTAGTTTTTCTCTGAAGATACATCCTTTTTCACCATAGTCCTCAATGTGCTCCCAAATATACCTTCACAGATTCTAGAAAAACAGTTTCCAAACTGCTCTATCAAAAGAAGGGTTTAATACTCTGAGATGAATCCACTAATCACAACACAGTTTCTCAGAAAGCTTCTTTCTAGTTTTCTGCTCAGGATATTTGCTTTTTCTTTTTTTTTTTTTGAGATGGAGTCTCACTCTGTCGCTCAGGCTGGAGTGCAGTGGTGCAATCTCGGCTCACTACAAGCTCCGTCTCCTGGGTTCATGCCATTCTCCTGCCTCAGCCTCTCCGAGTAGCTGGGACTACAGGCACCAGCCACCACGCCCGGCTAATTTTTTGTATTTTTAGTAGAGATGGGGTTTCAGCATGGTCTTGATCTCCTGACCTTATGATCCTCCCACCTCAGCCTCCCAAAGTGCTGGGATTACAGGCATGAGCCACCATGCCCAGTTTGATATTTGCTTTTTCATGATAGGCCTCAGTGTGCTTGCAAATATCACTTCACAGATTCTACAAAAACAATGTTTCCAAACCGGTCCATTCAAAGAAAGGTTTAAATCCATCAGACGGATGCACACATCACAAATCAGTTACTCAGAAAACTTCCTTCTAGTTTTCCTCTGAAGATATTTCCTTTTGGACCATAGGCCTCAATGAACTCCCAAATATCCCTTCGTAGATTGTACAAAAAGTTTTTCCATACTGCTACATCAAAAGAAAGGTTTAAATCTGTGAGACGAATGAACACAACACAAATCAATTTCTCAGAAACCTTCTTTCTAGTTTTTATCTGAAGATATTTCCTTTTTCATCATAGGCCTCTATGAGCTCTCAAATATCCCTTCACAGGTTCCACAAAAACAGTGTTTCCAAAGTTCTCAATTAAAAGAAATGTTTAACTCTGTGATATGAATGAAAACAAGAAAAAGCAATTTCTCAGAAACAGTCTTTGTGGTTTTTCTCTGAGGATATTGCTTTTTCACCCCCGGTCTCAATGTCCTCCCAAATATCCCTTCGCAGATTCAACAAAAACAGCATTTCCAAAAATTTCCATCAAAAGAAAGATTAAACTCTGTGAGATGAATGCACACATCAGAATTCAGTTTGTCAGAGAGCTTCTTTCTCGTTTTTATGTAAATATAATTCCTTTTTGACCGTAGGTCTCGATATGCTCCCAAATATCCCTTTGTAGATTCCATAAAAACAGTGTTTCAAGACTGTTTCAACAAATGAAAGGTTAAACAGGTTGAGATGAATGCAATCATCTCAAAGCTGTTTGTCAGAAATCTTCTTTCTATTTTTTCTCTGAAGGAAATTCGTTTTTCACCATAGGTCTCAGTGCACACTGAAATGTTTCTTCACAGATTCCACAAAAACAGTTTTTCCAAACTGCTCCATCAAAATAAAGTTTTAACTCAGAGAGATGGATGCACACTCCACAAAGCAGTTTCACAAAAAGCTTCTTTGTAGTTTTTCTCTGAAGATACATTTTTTTCACCATTGACCTCAAGGCACACCAAAACATGCCTTCACAGATTCTTCAAAAACAGTGTTTCCAAACTGCTCTATCAAAAGAAAGGTTTAACTCAGTGAAATGAATGCACACCTCACAAAGCACTTTTTCAGAAAGCTTCTTTCTAGTTTTTCTGTGAAGATATTACCTTTCTCATCATAGGCCTCAATGCGCTCACAAATATCCCTTTGCATATTCTACAAAAAGTCTTTCCAAACAACTCCATCAAAAGAAGGGTTTAACTCTGCTAGGTGAATGCACACATCACAAATCAGTTTATCAGAAAACTTCTTTCTGGTTTTTCTCCTAGGATGTTTTGTTTTTCACCATAAGGTGATGAATGCACACATCACAAAGAAGTTTCTCAGAAAGATTCTTTCTAGTTTTTCCCGTAAGATGTTTCCTTTTTCAGCATAGTACTTAATGTGCTCCCAAATATCCTTTTGCAAATTCCACAAAAACAGTGTTTCCAAACTTCTCTATCAGAAGAAACTTTTAACTCAGTGATATTAAATGCACACATCACAAAGTGGTTTCTCAGAAATCTTCCTTCTAGTTTTTATTTGAAGATATTTTGTTTTTCACCATAGGCCTCAATGATCTACCAAAAATCTCTTAGCAGATTCCACAAGAAAGTCTTTCCAAAGTACTCAATGCAAAGAAAGTTTTCACTCTGTGAGTTGAATGCACACATTACAAAGCAGTTTCTCTGAAAGCTTCCTTCTAGTATTTCTCTGAAAATATTTCCTTTTTCACCATATACCTCAATGCACTCCCAAATATCCATGGCAGATTCTATAAAAACAGTGTTTCCAAGCTGCTGAATCAAAAGAAATGTTTAACTGTGTTAGCTGAATGCATACAAAGCAGTATCTCACAAAGCTTCTTTCTAGTTTTTTTCTGAATACATTTCCATTTACACCATAGACCTCCATGTCCTTCCTAATATCCCTCCGCAAATTCTACAAAAACAGTGTTTCCAAACTGCTCCAATGAAACATATGTTATCTCTGTGAGATGAATACACACATCAAAAAGCAGTTTCTCAGAAATGTTATTTCTAGTTTTTCTTGGAGTATATTTCCTTTTTCACCGTGGTCTTCAACGTGCTCCCAAATATCGCTTTGCAGATTCTACAGAAACAGTGTTTCCAAACTGCTCCATCAAACAGTGGTTTAACTCTGTGAGATGATTGCACACATCACAAAGAAGTTTCTCAGAAAATTTCTTTATACTTATTCTCTAAAGATATTTCCTTTTTCAACCATAAGCCTCAATGTGCTCCCAAATATCCCTTTGCAGATTCTACAAAAACAGGTTTTCCAAACAGCTCCAACAAAAGAAATTTTTAACTCTGTGAGATGAATGCACACATCACACATTTGTGTGTCAGAAAGTTTCTTTCTAGTTTTTTATCTAAATATATTTCATTTTTGAAGATAGGTCTCAATGAGCTCCCAAATATCCATTCACAGATTCTATAAAAACAGTGTTGCCAAACTGTGTCATCAAAAGAAAGGTTTAGCACTTTGAGATGAATGCACACATCCAAAAGCAGTTTCTCAGAATGCTTGTTTCTAGTTTTCCTCTGAAGATATTTCCTTTTTCACCATAGGCCTTAATGGGGTCCCAAATATCCCTTTGCAGATTCTACAAAAACAGTTTCCTACATGCTCTATCAAAATAATGGGTTAACACTGTGAAAGAAATACACACATCACAAAGGAGTTTCTCAGAAAGCTTCTTTCTGGTTTTCCTCTGAAGCTATTCCTTTTTCACCATAGGCCTCAATTCCCTCCCAAATATCACTTCACAGATTCTAGAAAAACAGTGTTTCCAAACTGCTCGATCCAAAGAAAGGTTTAACTCTGTGAGCTGGAAGCACATATCAGGAAACAGTTTCTCAGAAAGCTTCTTTCTAGTTTTTATCTGAAGTTATTTCCTTTTTTCACCACAGGCCTCAATACACTTCCAAATATTCCTTCACAGATTCTACAAAAACAGTGTTTCCAAAGTGCTCAATCACAAGAAAGTTTTATCTCTGTGAGATGAAAGCATGCACCACAAAGCAGTTTCTCAGAAAGTTTCTTTCTACCTTATATCTGAAGGTAGTTCATTTTTGACCATAGACTTCAATGTGCTCCCAAATATTCCTTTGCAGATTCTGCAAAAAACGTGTTTCCAAACCCCTCCATCAAAACAAACGTTGAACTCTGTGAGGTGAATGCACACATCACAAAGCAGTTTTTCTGAAACCTTCTTTCTTTTCTCTGTAGATATTTCCTTTTTCACCATAGTCTTCAATGCGCTCCCAAATTCCCCTTCGCAGATTCTATAAAAATTGCGTTTCCAAATTGTTCCATCAGAAGAAAGATTTAACTCTGTGAGATGAATGCACACATCACAAAGCAGTTTCTCAGAAAGCTTCTTTCAAGTTTTCGTCTGATGATATTTCCTTTTTCACCATAGCCCTCAATATGCTCCGAAATATGCCTTTTTAGATTTTACAAGAACAGCGTTTCCAAACTGCTCATTCAAAAGAAAGGTTTAACTCAGTGAGATGAATGCTCACATCACAAAGCAGTTCGTCAGAAAGCTTCTTTCTAGTTTTTATCTGAAGATATTTCCTTTTTGATCATAGGCCTCAATGTGCTCCCAAATATCCCTTCACCGATTCTACAAAAACAATATTTCCTAACTGCTCCATCAAAACAAGGTAAAACTCTGAGTTGAATGCATTAATCAAAAGGCCGTTTCTCAGAAATCTTCTTTCTAGTTTTTATCAGAAGTTATTTCCCTTTTCACCATAGGCCTCAATGTGCTCTGAAATATCCTTTCACAGATTCTACAAAAACAGTGCTTCCAAAGTGCTCAATCAAAAGAAAGGTTTAACTCAGTGAGATGAATGCACACATCACAAAGCAGTTTCTCACAAAGCCTCTTTATAGTTTTTCTCTGAAGATATTTACTTTTTCACCGTAGGCCTTAATGTGTTTCCTAATATCCCTTTGCAGATTCTGCAAAAACAGTGTTGCCAAACAGCTCCATCAAAAGAAACTTTTATTTCTGTGAGATGAATGCACACATCACAAAGCACTTTTTCAGAACACTTCTTCCTACTCTTTAGCTGAAGATATTTCCTTATTCAAAATAGTCCTGAATGTACTCCCCAGTATCCCTTTGGAGATTCTACAAAAACAGGCTTCCAAAGTGCTCAATCAAAAGAAAGGTTTAACTCTGTGAGATAAATGCACACATCACAAATCAGTTTCTCCAAAAAAATTTCTTTCTGATTTTTCTCTAATGATGTTTCATTTTTCACCATAGGCCTCAATGCCCTCCAAAATATCCCATCACAGATTCTACAAAAACTTTGCTTCCAAACTGCTCAATCAAAACAAAGGTTTAACTGTGTGAAATGAATGCACACCTCACAGTGAAGTTTCTCTGAAAGCTTCTTTCATTTTTATCTTTGAAGTTATTTCCTTTTCACCATAGTCCTCAATGTGCTTCAAAATATCCCATCGCAGATTCTACAAAAAGAATGTTTCCAAACTCTTCAATCAAAATAAAGGATTAACTCAGTGAAATTAAAACACACATCAAAAAGCAGTTTCTCAGAAGGCTAATTTCTATTTTTTATTTGAAGATTTTGCCTTTTCACTATAGGAGTCCATGCACTCCCAAATATCCCTTCACAGATTTTAAAAAAAGAGTGTTTCCAAACTGCTCAACCAGAAGAAAAATTTGAGTCTGTGTGATGTATGCACACATCACAGAGCAGTTTCTCAGAAAGTTTCTTTCTAGTTTTTATCTAAAGATATTTCCTTTTTGACGATAGACCTCAATGCGCTTCCAAATATCCCTTCACAACTTCTCCAAAAAAGGTATTGCTAAACAGATCCACCAAAAGAAAGGTTTATCTCAGTGAAATGAATGCACATGTAACATAGCAGTTTCTTAGAAAGCTTCTTTCTAGTTTTTCTCTGAACATGTTCTCTTTTTCACCATAGGCCTCAATGGGCTCCAATTTGTCCCTTTGCAGTTTCTACTAAAACAGGGTTCCCAATCTGCCCACTCAAAAGAAAGGCTTAACTCTGTGAGATGAAGGCACACATCACAAAGCACGTTCTCTGAAAGCTTCTTTCTGGTTTTTCTCTTAAGATATTTCCTTTTTCACCATAGGCCTCATTGTGCTCTCAAATATCCCTTCACAGATTCTACAAAAACAGTATTTCCAAACTGCTCAATCAACAGAAAAGTTTAACCCTGTGAGATGAATACACAATTTACATAGTAGTTTTTCAGAAAGACTCTTTGTAGTTTTTATATCAAGATGTTTCCTCTTTCACCATAGGGCCCAATGTACTCCAAAATATCCCTTCACAGATTCTAGAGAAAGAGTGTTCCCTAACTACTCGATGAAAAGAAAGCTTTAACACTGTGAGATGAATGCACAATCACAAAGCAGTTTGTCAGAAAGCATTTTTCTAGTTTTTATATGAATATATTTAGTTTTTCATCATAAGCCTCAATGGGCTCCCAAATATTCCCTTGCATTTCCTAAAATAGCAATGTGCCCAAACTGGAAAATCAATAGAAAAGTTTATCTCTGTGAGTTGAATGCATACATCTCAAAGCAGTTTCTCAGAAAGATTCTTTGTTGTTTTTATTGAAGATATTTCCTTTAACACCATGGGCCTCAATGCACTCCCAAATATCACTTTGCAGATTGTACAAAAACAGTGTTTCCAAACTGCTCCATCAAACAGTGGTTAAATTCTGTGAGATGATTGTACACATCACAAAACAGTCTCTCAGAAAGCTTCTTTCTAGTATTTCTCTGAAGATATTCTCCTTTTCAGCCTTGGTCTCAATACAATCCCAAATATCCTCTCACTGATTCAACAAAAACAGTGTTTCCAAACTGCTCCATCATAAGAAACGTTTTGCTCTGTGAGAAAAATGCATACATCATAAATCAATTTCTCAGAAATCTTCTTTCTGTTTTATCTCTTAAGAAATTTCTTCTTTCACTGTATGCCTCAATTCGCTCCCAAATATCCCTTTGCAGATTCTACAAAGAAATTATTGCCAAACAGATGTAATGAAAGAAAGATTTATCTCAGTTAGATGAATGCACATATCCCAAGGTAGTTTTCTCAGAAAGCTTCTTTCCAGATTTTCTCTTAAGATATGTCATTTTTCACCATTAGCCTTAATTCCCTTCCAAATATCGCTTCACAGATTCTACAAAAACAGTGTTTCCAAACTGCTCAATCAAAAGAAAAGTTTCACTCTGTGAGATGTAAGCACACATCACAAAGCAGTTTATCAGAAAGTTTCTTTCTAGTTTTTCTCTGAAGATATTTCCTTTTTCACTATAGGCCTCTATGCGCTCCTTAATATCCCTTCACAGATGCTAAAAAAACACGGTTTCCAAATTGTACCATCAAAATAATCTTTTATCTCCGTGAGATGAATGCATACATCACAAAGCAGTTTCTCAGAAATCTTATTTCCAATTTTTATGTGAAGATATATTACTTTTCACCATAAGCCTCAATGCGCTCCCAAATATCCCCTCGCAGATCCTACAAAAACAGTGTTATCAAACTGTTTAACAAAAAGAAAGTTTGAGTCAGTCAGGTGAATTTACACCTCACAAAGCTGTTTGTCAGAAAGCTTCTTACACGTTTTTCTTTGAAGATATTTCCTTCCTCACCATAGGCCTCAATGTGTTCCCAAATGTCCCTTCTCAGATGCTAGAAAAACACTGTTTCCATATGCCTACATGAAAAGAAAGGTTTAACTCTGTGAGATATCACAAAGCAGTTTCTAAGAAAGCTTCTTTGAAGTTTTTATATGTCATATTTTCTTTTTCACCATAGGCTTCAATGCGCTCCCAAATATCCGTTCACAGTTTCTACGAAAACTGTCTTTCCAAACTGCTCCATCAAAAGAAAGTTTTAACTCAATGACATAAATGCACACGTCACAAAGCAGTTTCTCAGAAGGATTCTTTCTGGTTTTTCTCTTAGATTTGTGGTTTTTCAGTACTGGCCTCAATTCCCTAGCAAATATCCCTTCACAGATTCTACAGAAACAGTTTTTACAAACTGCTCAATTAAAAGAAACTTTTAACTCTGTGAGATGAATGCACACATCACAAAGCAGTTTCTCAGAAAGTTTCTTTCTGGATTTCCTCTGAAGTTGTTCCCTTTTTCACCATAGGCCTCTATGCACTCTAAAATGTCCCATTGCAGATTCTATAGAAACAGGGATTCCAGTCTGCTCCATCAAAATAAATGTTTAACTCTGTGAGATGAATGTGCACAACACAATGCAGTTTCTCAGAAAACTTCTTTCTAGTTTTTGTCTGAAGACATTTCCTTTTTCACCATAGGCCTCAGTGTGCTCCAAAATATCCCTTTGCAGATTCTATAAAAACAATGATTCCACACTGATTAGTAAAAAGAAAGTTTTAACTCTGTGAGATGAATTTACACATGACAATGCAGTTTCTCAGATAGCTTCCTTCTAGTTTCTATCCTGGGATATTCACTTTTTTGCCTTTGCCTCAATGATCTCCAAAATGTCCATGGAATTTGGTAGTAGAATGGACCAAAACAGTGTTTCCAAACAGCTGAATCCAGAGAGTGATATACCTCTCTGAGATGAAGGCACACATCACAAAGTAGTTTCTCAGAAATCTTGCTTCTAGTTATTCTCTGAGGATATTCCCATTTTCATGAAAGGCCTCAGTGTGTCCCCTAATGTCCCTTTGCAGATTCTACAAAAACAGAGTTTCCAAACTGCTTTATCAAAAGAAAGGTTTACCTCGGTGAAATGAATGCACACATCATAAATCAGTTTCTCAGAAAGCTTCTTTCTGATTTTTCTCTGAAGATATTTCCTTTTTCACCATAGGCCTCAATGTGCTCCCAAATATCCCTTTGCAGATTCTACAAAAACATTGTTTCTAAACTGCTCAATCAAAAGAAAGGTTTAACTCTGTGAGATGAATGCATACATCACAAATCAACTTCTCAGAAAGTTTCTTTCTTGGTTTTATCTGAATATATTTCCTTTTTCACCACAGGCCTCAAAGTGCTCCCAAATGTTCCTTTGCAGATTTTACAAAAACAGTATTTTCAAACACCTCCATGAAAAGAAAGGTTTACCTCTTTGAGATTAATGCACAAATCACAAATCAGTTTCTCAGAAAAGTTCTTTCCAGTTTTTCTTTGAAGATGTTCCCTTTTTCACCATAGTCCTCAATGCACTCCCAAATATCCCTTTGCAGATTCTACAAAACAGTGTTTCCAAACTGCTGAATAAGAAGAAAGCATTACATCTGCAAGATGAATGCATACAACACAAAAGAGTTTCTCAGATAAGATTCTTTTAGTTTCTATGCTGAGATATTTGCTTTTTCTCCATTGGCTGCAATTAGATTCCAAATGTCCATTTGCAGAATGGACAAAAACAGTGTTTCCAAACTGCTGAATCCAAAGAAAGGTTTAACACTCTGAGATGAATGCACACATCAAAAAGGGGTTTCTCAGAAATCTTCTTTCTAGCTTTTATCTGAAGATGATTCCTTTTTCTCAATAGGCCTCAATGCGCTCCCAAATACTCCTTCACAGATTCAACAGAACAGTGCTTCCAAACTGCTGAATGAAAAGAAAGGTTTGACTCTGCATGATGAATGCTAACATCACAAACACTTTCTCAGATAGCTTCCTTCTAGTTTTTTTTTCTGGGATATTTGCTTTTTTGACACTGGCCTCAATGAGCTACAAAATGTCCACTTGCAGAATGGACAAAACCAGTGCTTCTGAACTGCTGAATCCAAAGAAAGTTTTCACTCTGTGAGATGAATGCACACATCACAAAGCAGTTTCTCATAAAGCTTATTTCTAGTTTTTCTCTGAAGTAATTTCATTTTACTTTCATTGAGACGATAGGCCTCAATGCACTCCCAATACCCCTTAGTAGATTCTACAAAAACAGTTTTTCCAAACAGCCAGTTGAAAAGAAAGGTTTAACTCTCTGAGATGAATGCACACATCCAAAATCAGTTTATTAGATAGCTTCCTTCTAGTTTTCACCCTGGATATTCTTCTTTTTGCCAT
>NW_026653110.1:0-16454 GCF_009828535.3 Hylobates moloch
AGCATTAGGAGATATACCTAATGCTAAATGACGAGTTAATGGGTGCAGGAAATCAACATGGCACATGGATACATATGTAACAAACCTGCATATTGTGCACATGTACCCTAAAACCTAAAGTATAATAATAATAAAAAAAAAAAATTAGCCGGGCTTGGTGGCGCATGCCTGTAATCCCAGCTACTCAGGAAGGCTGAGGCAGGAGAATTGCTTGAACCCGGGAGGCAGAGATCGCGGTGAGCTGAGATCACGCCATTGCACTCCAGCCTGGGCAACAAGAGCGAAACTCCATCTCAAAAAAAAAAAGAAAGAAAAAGAAAATATCTTCATTTTGATCTCATTCTGGAAATATATTTTCCTTGGCTAGAGAATTTTAGGTTATTTTTATAATTTTTCAGTATCCTGAAGGTATTACTCCATTCCCTGGTTTTCTTTGTTGATCCTGTACATTCTGCTTCTTTAAAGGTAACTAGCTTTTCTCTCAGGCTGTTTGTTAAACATTCTGTATGTTTTTGATACTCAACAATTTTACTACATTGGCTCTGGATGTGGATATTTTTAATTGAATCCAATTTGAAATGTATTGATCTCCTGGAAATTGAAGACTCTGTGAAATGATATATTTCAACACTTCTGGAAATTTCTCCATCATACATATCATTTATCTTTCCCTGCTACATTTAGGAAATTCCTTCTAGTTTATATTCTAGTGAAAAAATTTTCTTTTCAACTGAGCCTAATTTGCGTTAAACACATAAACCTAGATTTAAATTTTAAGTATTCTATTTTTTAATTTCCATAAGTCCTGTTTGGTTGTTTTTCTTTTCAATATGCTAGATTAATTTCATAGTTTTTTACAGCAGAAGATATTTTTTAACCTGTTGAAGTAGTGCTATAGATGTTTTTATAATCTATATTGACATTTCCAATATCCAAAGGCTGTGTCAGATATGTGTTATTTCTGCAGATACTTATTACTGTTTTTTTGTTTTTATTTAAGGCTTAGCTTTGTTTTTACTGTGTACTGTTCCTTTTCCTTGGCAAATTATTTGTGGGAACTCTAACAATTAACAACCTCAAAGGCACATTCCCTACTAGACCTTCCTCATGACCTTCCTTTACACAGCTTCCGCCTAATCTCAACCCTCCTCTCCATCAGGCTCCAGACACACATCTTTTCCAGCTGTTATCAACTAAAATATAGCTTTTGTACCTCCCGACGGGCCACACAATCTTGGGAAGTGGACTTCTGCTGGCATTTTCTGAGATTTGCCACTGCTTGGCCCTTTAGCTTTTGTCTGTGTCAGTGGCTTTTGCAGGCCATACACTGTGTACCCGGGAGTTTGCAGGTGTTCACTAAGTCCTGCTTTCACTGAAATTGGAGACCACAGTATGTCCGGAATTGGTGGGTTCTTGGTCTCGCTGACTTCAAGAATGAAGCTGCACACCCTCGTGGTGAGGTGAGTGTTACAGTTCTTAAAGATGGTGTGTCCAGAGCTTGTTCCTTCAGATGTTCAGATGTGTCCAGAGTTTCTTCCTTCTGGTGGGTTCGTGGTCTCGCTGACTTCAGGAGTGAAGGTGCAGACCTTCGCGGTGAGTGTTACAGCTCATAAAGGCAGCGCAGACACTAACAGTGAGCAGCAGCAAGATTGATTGCGAAGAGCGAAAGAACAAAGCTCCCACAGCATGGAAGGGGACCCCAGCGGGTTGCCGCTGCTGGCTCCAGTGGCCTGCTTTTATTCCCTTATCTGGCCCCACCCACATCCTGCTGATTGATCCATTTTACAGAGAGCTGATTGGTCTGTTTTACAGAGAGCTGATTGGTCCGTTTTGACAGACTGCTGATTGGTGCATTTACAAACCTTTAGCTAGACACAGAGTGCTGATTGGTGACTTTACAAACCTTTAACTAGACAGAAAAGTTCTCCAGGTCCCCACCCGACCTAGAAGCCCAGCCGGTGGGCAGGACTTTCTGGCACCTAGCTGGGGCACTCCTGCAGCCCAGAGGGAGCTCATCCCCTGATCCAGCCCAGCAGGCCCCTGCAGGCCGCACCAGTGCCGGCCGCCCAGCCCGTGCACACCCAGAACCTGCCCCCACCCCCGCCCCCGCCCGCGAGTGCCCAGCGCGCAGCCCCGGCTCCCGGCCCGTGCCTCTCCCGCCACACCTCCCAGCGAGCAGAGGGAGCCAGCTCCAGCCTCAGCCGGCCCCAGAGAGGGGGTCCCCACAGCACAGTGGCGGGCTGAGAAGCTCCTCTAAAGCGGCCAGAGCGGACCCCGAGGCCTAGGAGACGCCCAGAGCGAGCGAGGGCTGCTAGCGCGTTGTCACCTCTCAAAAGGTTTTCCATTCTCTTTGTTAATTTGAATAAGAACAGAAGGGGAAAGTTCTTTTGTCTGCCATCATCATGTTCATACCAGAAACAACATCCAGTCTTCTATAAAAATCAAAACACTTTAAAAAAACCAATAACTTGTATTAGTTGTACTGATATAGGAGGAAAAACGGAGAGGGCTTTTGAGAAGCAACAGGGAAAAGAAAAGAGATTTTTATTGACCAGAAAGAAAGAGGTCTGTGAGCCCCAAAGCAGCGGGATCCCCGTGAGATCTGTTGTCTTCGAGTAAGGACAGACCTGGAGGAGATGCACCCTTCCTCTTAGGGGAGGGGGAAGGGGGGAGGGCTGCAGAGCAGCCTAGAAAGGAGTGTCCTGAGGCACTTGGGTTCTCAGCCATGCCAAAAAGTCTAGTACTATGTGAGTGGTCCAGAGAGAAAACAGACTGTGGCAGGGATAATGATAGACTTGGAAGAAAAGCATTTTTCTCTCTAAACAGACTATAAGCTTCTAGGATTCTGTTGCCACTTAGAAAGGAGAATGTGCCTCAATTATGCTTGAAAATGAGGTGCACGCTTGTAATCCAAGCTACTTGAGAGGCTGAAGCAGGAGAATCGCTTGGATCTGGGAGGTGGAGGTTGCAACTGAGCAGAGATCGTGCCACTGCACTCCAGCCTGGGCAACAAGAACAAAATCGAAACTTGGTCTCAAAAAAAAAAAAAGGAAAGAAAAGAACAGGAATTTTCTACCAATCTGTGTGACAGAGATTAGGAGCTGAACATTAAGCTGAGGTACAGAAAACAAAAGAATTAATATTTGTCACACTTCTGAGTTTGTGAACTGAGATACATGACCACTATGTAAAATGCTAATTACAGTAAGAGGAGAAGGACAGGGTAATATGGAAACACAGACGATGGGGGAGCCTTAGTTTTGACTCATTCAAAGAACATCAAGCATGGTCTTAGAAAATGAATAGGAATTTTCCAGGCAAAAAGAGAAGGCCCTTCCAAGCAAAGAAACCAAGATGGGCAAAGGCCTAGGGAATGGTGTGTTTGCAAAGTTCAATCAGCTGATGTGGATAAGCTTGCAAATATTAATGTTGACCCTATAATCAAGTAATTGATATATTTATAAGCTTAGTAATCAGTTTAATTGGTACTCTTAAGTCATCCTCATAGAGGCCTGGAAACCGAGGCCCAAGGAAGTTGATGCTACATTCTGAGGACTTCACACTCTTTGTGGTAGAGAATCAAGATTAATTTCAGAACCCAGGGATCTTTTCCTAGTATACTCTATCCCACTGCCTGAAAGAATGAAAAGGAACCTCCATTTAAAAAACATTAGCTTACCTGGAGGAGGGCCTACTTTGCAGTGCCTCTTCGCTTCTAAAAGTAACTTAAAATAGAACTGTTCAAAAGTATTATCAGCCCTGATGACTGCAGGATAAACCTAACTCTGGTGGGCTTTTTGGAGAGCCTCTCTCCTTATTAAAGAACAATTATTTCTTAGATATCCAAGACATTATTTTACCCATAGCCACAAAGAAGCTACATCATCCTTTGCTATAACAAACACATAACTTAAATCTGCTTGCGAAATTTATATGAAAACACATTAGCACCTGAAGGCCATCCATATCATCATTGCACCATTACGATAACTTGCTGGTTAAAATAGAGGATGCATCCATCAAATAACAGTGTTCTTCGCTCCATCTTGCCTTTAACCCAGATACAGGCAAACCCGTGAAGACACAGGGGTTGTGCTAGGCAATTGTAGTGCTCCATGAAATGGGCCACATTTTGTTTTCTGGTCTTTGTTTTTGCACTTGTCTACCATTCACCAGCATTTTTAAAGGATATGCATGTCAGGTTTATGGATGAGGAAAAAAAAAACAACACGACCAAAATGCCTCTTTTCACCCAACGTTTAAGAATCTATTTGCTGCCTTTGTGCTATGCACTGTCAATATTTTTTTGCGTCTCTGAAAACATAGAAACAAATATAGCTTCACTGTTAGTTTTCCAGTTTTCAAGGAATAGCTATTATGTAAGGGGTTTGGACTGAGACAGTCCCAGAATCTGGACAATGTCTAAGAAATGAACACTATAAGGATAAAATAAACAAGAATCCACATGAAATGGATCCGATTGGTATTTACATCACCTCCCCCCTCAAGAGAAGAATTGTAAATGTTCTGTTGGATAGAATTGGGAAATAGACAACTCCAATCTGCACTGTGGCAGGGTGGGAAGAAAGGGGCAGGATTACGACTGGAATGAAACTGTATTGTTGCAGCAAAGTTTGTAAAAATAGAGGCACTGAGTGTAATTATCTGTGAATACTTATTCTGCACAAATATAAACTGAATTGGGAATCATTTAATATTTCAATCTCTAATAAGGTGTATTGTGTGGTAAAGCAAGAGTGATTCGTGTATTTAATAGACACAGAGCACTGACTATAAGCAGGCAGTATGCCAAGGACTGAATATACGAAGCTGAGCACAAGATCTCTCTCCCTCCATAGGGCCTGCGAGTTAGCAGAGAGCACCTGGTATGCCAAGAACTGAATATACAAAGCTGAGCACAAGATCTCTCACCCTCCATAGGGCCTGCCAGTTAGCAGAGAGCAGCTGGTACACCAAGAACTCAATATACAAAGCTGAGCACAAGATCTCTCTCCCTCCATAGGGCCTGCGAGTTTGGAGGGCGCCTCGGCTCTGTTTGCAGCATGCACATTATTCACTCAGGTCCCTGCTAGAACACTGGCCCCTCAGAGGGCAGGGAAAATGACCATGCTGTTTGCCGGTTTATTCCCAGTGTCTGGGAGATGCTTCACAAGCATCTGCTTAGTAAATAAGTGTGTTTGTTCAGTACCCGCTTTGTGCAGGGCACCATGAAATGTCATCAAGGGCAAGAGGTGATTCTCCAAGCTTCTGTGCAGCCTGGAGTGGTCCCACTTATTCTTGGGGGATACATTTCAAAGCCCCTGGTGGATGTCTGAAACCATGGATAGTATTGTACCCTATTTATATTATGCACAAATTTCTTTTTCTCTCTTTACAATTTAACAGATATTTGTTCTTACTATAGGTCTTAGCAAACTTAGCGTTCAACTTATTTTCTTTCCTTATTAAGACAAGAACTTTCACCTTTTAATTCAAAGGAAGCACTTTTCAGCTTCTCTTTGGCATATCCGAATTGCTAGAGTCACTACTCTTGCACTTTGGGGTCATTATTAGGTAAACTAAGGGTGACAAACTCAAGCGCTGCAATACTAGGACTAAGTGATTCATGGATACTTGGGACAAAGAGAATATTCACATCCTGGATGGGACAGAGCAGGATGGCATGAGATTACATCACACTGATTAGAATGGCATGCAACTGAAAATGAATGAATGGTTTATTTCTGACATTTTCCATTTAATATTTTCAGACTGTGGTTGACTTCTGGTAAATGAAACCTCAGAAAGCAAAACCACCAATAAGGGTGAACTATTGTACTTATTTTTCTTACCTGTAATATGGTCTACTGGACACTTTAGAAAAAAAAGGCTGTTTTTAACTTCAAATCACTGAAGCTGTATTCTTGATGTATTTTCATCCTCAGATATAAAAATATACCACTTCTAAGGAATGGATTAGTTCTTGGTTATGGGTTTGTAAAAGGGAAACCATTATAACAACAGCATCTGCTTACTGAACATTATTTACTAATAATGATCTGCCAGGCCAGAGTTAAGTACTGCACACACATGCACACACACATATACACACACACCGTAATTGTGAAATGTGCCAACTACTGGAAATTTATGAAATAATTTTAGGTAGTATATAGACTAACCTAAAATTTTTGTTAGACATAGATTTATTTTAATGTGTTTTAGGAAAAAAAGTAATGACATATTAAATCAGTGATTTCATGGATATTTGGAATATGATTTAGGATGAGGCCAAGCTCTCTTCACCTCTAAATACACTGATTTATACACAGTTCAAGGAAGAAAATATCAAGCATATACTAGTACAGGTACTATTGCAGATGGCAAAAATCATGAAGGTGGTATGCCAGATTTGCCTCCTTGGCCCCTCTGCCTGATTTCACAGGATACTAAAAACAAGCAGGGAAGGCAGGAGGGCCAAGGTCACAGTGTGGACGTGCATGGGCTCTGAAGTCAGACTTCTAGGGTCACATCCTGGCTCTCCTGCTCGTTCCACTCTCTAAGCTTGGGCAGGTCACTTGGCTTTTCCATGTGTCAGTTTCCTCATCTGCAAAATGTGGGTAATGGTAGCATCTACCTCACAGGGGCAAAATAGAGATTCAAAGACAGGTGTCTTTGATATCAAAAGCTACATCCTGACCTCTCCTGGGCTATCAAATGAGTTTTAGCTTATGTGCCAAATTAACGGATTAGAAGAAGGCATCTGTGGTACCAAGCTGACAAGTATTTGAGGCTTCATGAGAAAAAGTGACCGATGGATGTGAGATATCTGCCCTGCGCTCTGCTGCTGTCTGCCTGCAGGCCTCTGTCACCAGCTCAAAGCTCAAACTGCAAGTGGACCCACAGGACGTGCACTGGGAACACACGGTAACCCAATTGGTTGGGTTCTTTCTACATTTTCTTATTGATATTACCACTAATTCTGAGAGAGACATACCATTGTCTAACAATAACACTTCCACTTTAAAATTAACATAGGTTGCATAAAAGTGTTTTTCATGCATCAAATGTTATTAGGTACCTCTTCAGTTATTTTCTATGAAGACTACTTATTTAAACATTTCAGTAACCTTAGCAGTAAATCAGATTTTCTGAAAGAAAAAGGAAAAGAAAGGAGAGAGGAGGGAGGGGAAGAGGGGGGAGGAAGGGAGAGAAAAGGAGAAGGAAGAGGAGGGGGAGGAGGTGAGCAGCAGCAGTATGGGTACCCCAGATACCAGAGGCTGATCTTGGTCAGCTGTTGGCCGAGGCTCTCAGTGCATCCTCCCAATTTTGGAAGTTCTCAGAAACAATGAGTGGGTCCAACACAAACTGACCCTCCCCAGGTGTTTGCTCCAGCCCAAGCAAAAGACAAATGCACTATCACAATCAGATCAATAGCCTTTTGAAGCATATTGGAGCGACAGGCCCAAGTGGGCCCTTTCAGGAGATGGTAGACCCAGTCTCTCCTCCTGCACTGGGACTACTTTCTGCGAGCAATTCCCACTGGGTCTTGCCATCATCTTGGTACTCATCTAGCCATCTGCCATGGAAAAAAGAAGATAATTAATATGAGAGAGCATTGAAAGAAGGCTCATTAGTTAGAAAGGAAAAAAAAAAACATGGAAAGAATTTAAAGAGGCCTTTAGAGAGATCGGAATTTTAAAAAAGGATTTAAGATTTTAAGCCATACCAGATTATTTAGTAGTCCAACTTCGGCAAGCTTTTTTCCCACACTCAAGTTGCAAGGTCATATTGGTTTACTCTAAAATTTTGGCTTTTAGAAAAGTCCTCTGGTAACATTACAAATATTCTAACATAGTCAAAATTTCTCACTTGGAGTTTCCTTAGTGGTAGCTGTCATTTCTCTCCTGTCATGTGACTGGCAGGTATACACAGTGGCTAAACCCTCAGACTCTAGGACAGCACTCTTCAAGAGAACTAGAATACAAACCACATATGGAAAGAAGTAAAAAGAAGATAAAATTAATATTTTGAATTTTCATAAATTCAAAAGATGATTATTTAAACATGTAGTCAGTATAAAAATTATATCACATTCTTTTTTATTCTCCATTCTTCAAATCTGGAATGTATCTTATACCTACATTGGAAGAGCCACAGTTCAGTAGACATATGTGGCTTGTGGCTCCCATGTGAGACAGTACAGTTCTACAGTCAAATATATTTTGATCTGAATCCTGACTCCACCAATTATTAATATATTCAGGCAAAAAATTTACTATCTTTATATTTCAAAGAAAATTTCCTTGTCTTTGAAATATAAATATCACAGAGTCTACCTGTAGGCTTGCTGTGGGGATCAAATGAGTATCTGTGTGCAGTTCTGGCTTTACCATGAAGCCTATTCCTTGGAAAGCATTCAGTAAATGCTGGTGATGGGTATTCTTCTGATTTTTCTCTACAGCAATACAACAGATGGGTGCGGAAATCTTAGAGGCTCCCACAACACAAAATATAACCCCTCGATATCTTGGTTATTTTGAAACTCCACAAATAAAGTTATAAATAACTTCCTTCTCAGAGACCTTTTCTTTTCCCATAATTAGAAGGGGACTTGCATTTAAGTAGTTGATAATCTATACTGGGGAAGACAGTAAAGCTTATGTCATCTAAATGCTCCAAACGCTCCAGAAAGTAGAACTTTCTGACAAAACAATTTTATAGCAAACTTGATATCTTGTGCAGGGAATTCTTCAGTAGAAGATAATTCACAAAATCATAGTTATAACATAGAAACAACAGATTTATAGACACTAAATTAAAACTTTCCAGAGGGCCAAGGAACCAAGAGCCCCTGCTCTTTGACTGATGGGTCTGAGATGTGCACCCCATTAATCTCATTAGGTCACAGTTTGCTCATCTGTCAAACAAACCATGAAACTAAATGTTATCTATGGTTTCTTTCACTTCTGATGGAATAGCAAGATAACCTTTTTATTACTTATTTAACCCTGGGTCCTCAGAGAGAAAAGGCAAGGAAAACAGTTTATATTGCTATAGTTAATGATAACAGTGCAATGATACACCTGTGTGCATATCATTCCATGTGATAGTATAATACAATAAAACATCTTACATATTTTCATCTGCATCATTTTGTTTCTATAAGTCCAATTTCTAGGATTTGCAATTATTCTAAAATGTAGAAATAAGTCACCTTCATCTTGATTTCTGCTCCTTTGCATTGCCAGTAAAATTGATTTTGGCTTGGAAGAGAATGTGACCATGATCACCTGCCCTGGATGCCTTTTGACTTTGCTAAATGTGGCACATTTAGAAAAATAATAATCTTATATTTACTACTTACATTATTTCATCACATTTAGAGCAATAAACTACACTGTAAAATATTAAACACAGCTTCATATGGTACCAAATATCTAGATGTGATATAAAACCAAATGTTGTATATATACTGGCCAATATGGTAGTCACTAACCATCTGTGTCTATTCAGCACTTGAAATGTAGCTAGTACAACCAAGCAACTGAATTTTTATTTGATTTGATTTTAATTAATTTAAATTTAATTAGCCATATGTGACTAGTGGCTACCATATTGGACTGTGCAGGTACAATATTTAAAAAGTAAAACTTAGTCAATTATTTGAGAGTTCTAAATACTAGACACATGATCTAGAAACAAAGGTGTGTTTTCTCCCTTCATTTGCATGTGTAGTATCATGTCTAAAAATTTCTTTAAAATTGCTTCTATGACAATAACATTTACCATCATGGAGCCTCTAATAACTGCAGGACACTTTTGTAGGTACTTTATATACATTGTCTGAAATCCTCAAACAATCCTGCAAAATAGGTGTCATTACTGCCATTTTACATAAGAATAAACTGAGGTTCCCAGAGCTAGTAAGTAATGCAGTTGTAATCCAAATGTGGTGCTAAAAAAACTTCAATCTTTGCCCCTTCTATTCCCTATTCACTAAGATTTCTTGCAAAAATAAAAATACAAGGTCCTTTCCTAGAGCTTGAATTTCATAAAATGGCAATAGCTACTACTACATGCACTTTAAATGAACGTGCATTGAGAAAAGAAACAAACAGATGATCAGAGAAGTGCTACACATTTTGTTCATACAAAATGCAACTCCTTATTAAGTTTCAAAGGAATGACTATTTCCTGGAATCGAAACTATGGTAAGGTAAAACCCAGTCAGTCAACCAATGTGCTTCTCTGCAGGTCTGAAGAGTGTCCCTCACTTTAGGGAATAGTGATGCTGAGCCACCTACTAAACTCAGAGCACACTCAGCTCTCCAGCTTCGTGTAGAATTACATCCCTTCTCCCTTACTGAGCATCAAGTGGAAGTTCTTTGAAGACAAGGACTCCACTTTTTTATCTCTAAATCTCTAGGATTTGGTATTGTACCTGACACCTAGCAGGCATGCAATATTTTTGCATAAATAAATGGATAGATAAATTAATATATTAAATGGATGGATAAATTAATATATACAATGCATGAGTTCTCTAGATTCAAGGAACATGCAATCACATAGACATATCACCTTGACACCCAGGTCTTCACTGCATATATAAGCCTCTCTCATTGCCTTTATGTCGTTAACATTTCCCATGTTCCCATGTGGGGACCATAGGTCCTTGCTGACAGAAACTGGATTGCCTTATTGCTGGATCTCCATTATCTATCCCACTTCTTGATATGGTGGGTGGTCAGTTACTACTTGCATAATGACTGATCAAATGGATCAACATATTCTGTAGATTGGTTAATAATGGAGGGAACTTAACTACATAATTTCTATGTTTAGTGCATTTTGTTTTAAGGTGCATTTGGTATTCTACTTATTATAACTCTATAAAGTAGGTAGAGAGGATTTAATCATTCTCATAAAACTTTGAAAACTGAGAATCAGAAGTTTAAGTGATTCACCTATGACCACCCGGCCAAGGAATTACGGTTACCCTTGCCACTTAAGTCTCCTGTTATATTACAGCTATGCCACATTAGTACAATGCACTAGAGTTCACAGTTCACATATATAACATTATTTGAGTTTAAATGATTCAAATTAACTAGGGGAATCAGGTATTATTGCCATCTTCCATATGAGGACACTGAACCTCAGAGAAGCTAAAAGTGGTACCCAAGTTCACAGTACTAGCAGGGAGCTTAGCACGTGTTTTAGAAACAGAAAGAAAAACCTGTTTGCTAAGTCCTAATCCAATTTCTTTCCATTTCACCATAATTTTTTCAGAAAAGAAAAATGTTAGAGATTACAAAAGAAGAGAGAATTACTAGTGCTGATTAAGGACAGCTTCTTGAGGAGAGAAGGCCTTCAGCTCTGGTTTTCAGGGAGGGAATGATGTTGTCCAACAGCTGGGATGAGGCATGCTGGAGGACACAGGTGGAATAAATTGGACAAAGAGAGCATAATTTTGCATAATAATGCATTAACAGCATACCTGTTGCATGGAAACAGCACCTCTTCACTGCTGTCTTCATCTTCAGACTTAACAATACTCCCAAGAAACCATCCATTACCTGTGTCAGTTGACAAAGGAGATTTATTTAACTCTTTAGCATAAAAATACCAGCATTGTGATTTTATTCATAGGTCCTCCAAATGTTCATTTTTAAGTACACATGTCAAGGTACAAAAATAAGCACATGCAAATTATGCCAGTAGAGAAATGAAAATGTGAGTGAGCAACCTAATTACTCAGAGTACTAGAAGCAGAGGAAAAGAGAAGATAGGGACCCAAACTCTCTATAAAATTTAAAAAAAATTATTTAAAAGCACATGAGCCAAGAATAAAGAGAGAAGTAAATTCACATAAATGCATTTCAGTTATGTTAAGTCATAGAAGATTTATAAGTTTAAATAGTAATGGAAAGTCACAATCAATCATCATTCTTAATAGTGAAAATTTAGAAGTTATTGATTACTGTACTTGTCAATACAATTAAAGAAAGAAAAAATGAAAGTAAGGAAAGAAGGGAGAGAGAGAAGGAGGGAAGAAGGGAGGAAGGAGAGGAGGGAAAGAAGAAAGGAAAAGGAAAACTGATAAGTATAGAAAAAAGAAACAGAACTGTCATTATTCACAGAAGATATGACTTAACTTAAAAACCCAAAGAAATCACAGAATATAGAATTGAGTGATGAGAAAAATTGTTAGAAATATAATTAATACATAAAAACCCAGTGTATTTCTATTAACCAGAGAGAAAAGGTTAAAAAGCATAATTTAATGAAAGTTACAATGTTGAATTGCTATAAAAATTTAAGAATTTGGGAGTAAATTTAAAATCAGATGTAGTATAATTTATAGAAAAATCATCTAAATGTAGGAAATGACAGCAAAAAAAGCCATAAATAATGGAGAACTATCTCATATTGGTAAGTAGGAAGATATCATAAAGATGTCAGTTCCTCATAAACTAATTCAAAACCTCAATATAATTAAATCAAATTCACCATAGTGTTTTACATGAAAATCCAGAAGCTGGTAATAAAATTCATGTGGATGTTAAAGGCCCAAGAATATCACAAGCACTTCTGATCTTGAGTAAGGGAGGGGAATCACCCTACCGGTTATCAACATTTATTGTAAATCTATACCAATCGAGGCAATGTGGAATTGGGGCTGGCATAGATAAATTGACTATGGGACAAAAAATGAATTCAGAATTAACCTTTCCCATTCACACAAACTTGATACAGGCAGCTCTGCTCTGCACATTAGTGTGGAACCATAACAAGAACTGCAAGCTGAAACTATGCAAGCCATCTTAATAATCAACAGGGAAAAATTATGACTGCTTGATGATCTTTAAACATTTTTTCAAAACATCCAAAAATCTTTACTGTGAATTTAAAATGGCTACAAAAAATGAAAAGTAGCAACACTAATATTTAATGCACTATAATTTAAAACATTAGTAACATTGAAAATTAAAATGTTTTATTTTTTTCTAATAAAAAAACTTAGGAATTGTTTGGTGTTTGCCTTCTTTTTCTCATTATATAATTTATAATACAGAGGAAGCATCTTTTGCATCTTAGCAAATTATTAAACTCCTAAATTTGGATCAGCTTACAATATTTTTTTCTTTGTGTTTTCAATGTCATAAAATATCTCAGAATTCCTTTAAGTGAAGTTTTTATTGACACCTTCATCCTTTTTGTCATCACCACCTTCCTCATCCATGGGCATCAATTCCCCTCATTAATTTCCTCTTGCTGTGAATCTAGTCTTTCAAATAGTGGCAGTGTCAACACTTTCATGGTGGTAAATTATGTCTATTACCCCATTTATTTTAGATTTGAACTTCACTTCCAGCATTGCTACTTTTCATTTCTTTGATACACTTTCATCTTTCAATTATATATTGTTATAAACTGTCACATGGATTCATTATTGGTAAACAAGGAAGCAACACAACTATACACTTTGCTATCTAGGCATATACTGATAACAAATGCACCATAACCCAGCACCAACAGACAGACATTGGAAGAAGTGATGTGACTGGTTGCTGATGAGAATGTGCATCTGTTATCCACACAGTGATTTGTAGACTAAAAAGCTGGGAGCAAAGTTTGTACTTATGCAATTGCAGTTACTAGAGCACGGTAGCTGAAATTTGAACTATGCTGTTTGGGGATTTGTGCTAAGTAAATCATTGCAACTGAAATTTGTGCATATAGTTTCCATGCAAAGCAATGACTCCTTGTATAAAATAAAGATGACTTTGTAGAGCTCTCAAGTGAAGATGAAGTAGTCAATACAGAGTGGTAGTACAATTGATGATCCATATGGAAAAGAATGAAAGTTGATTCCATCCTCATATCATACATAGAAATCAATTACAGATGGAGTAAAATTTTAAATCTTAAAAACAAGACTTAAAATATATGTATGTGGATGTATAAACTTGTAGTCATTATCATCAGGGACAAATTCTGAGAAAGGCATCATTAGGTGATTTCATTATCATGCAAACATTGTGAGCACTTACACGAACCTAGATAGTATCGTCTACTACACACCTAGGTGATATGGCACAGCCTATACTCCTAGGCTATAACCTGTTCAGCATGTTACTGTACTAAATACTGTAGGCAATTGTCACACAATGGTAAGTATATGTGTATCTAAACATAGAAAAGGCAATGTGTTTCACTGCAATATTGCAATGGCAGTGATGTTACTAGGTGATAGGAATTTTTCAACTCCATTATTATCTTATGGGACTACCATCATATATGTGGTCCACGTTAACTGAAACATGGTTATGCAGCACATGATTGTGCATATATGTGTGTATATATATATATATATGTATGTATACACACACACATATATATCCATTTGGAATACTCTAGGGGTAGAGAAGACTTTCTTAAATAAGACACAAAATATGCTGATAATTTAAAAATTATACTATACTCTTAAACTACTTTAAAATTAGGAATTTCAGGCCGAGCGCAGTGGCTCACGCTTGTAATCCCAGCACTTTGGGAGGCCAAGGAGGGCAAATCACGAGGTCAGGAGATCGAGATCATGGTGAAACCCCGTCTCTACTAAAAACACACACAAAAAAAATTAGCCGGGCGTGGTGGCGGGCGCCTGTAGTCCCAGCTACTCGGAGAGGCTGAGGCAGGAGAATGGCGTGAACCCGGGAGGCGGAGCTTGCAGTGAGCGGAGATTGCCCCACTGCACTCCAGCCTGGGCGACAGAGCGAGACTCCACCTCAACAAAAAAAAAAAAAAAAAAAGAATTTCAGCCATTAAAATATAACACTAACTAGAGAAGATACAGTGCCAGTCACTGCTAGTTGCTCTCCCTTTCTTGGCATTTCTGCAATGCAAGAGGCCCACATCTCCCAGATGTTTCTGCAGACACAGATGAACTACGTGACTAGTTTCTCAGGAATGAAATGTGGCCAGAAGTCATATGCGCAGCCGCCATCTCCCATGCTCAAAAGACACTGTTGCAGGGGACTTTCCCTCTTTCATGTGCTGTAACCAGCTCTGACCACGTAGAGGAGAGGAGATTTAGGTGACGGAAGAATAGCAAGGTGGAAGGACCTGGTCCCTGACGGCTGGCTGGGAATGGCTATCTCTTTGGGGCTGTTACCTGTGTATGGAATACACTGCTATCTTTAAAAAATCTTTTTTGTAAATCGCTTTTTACTAGAGGACATTTGCCTTTACCCTAAACATTATGGACAAGAACATGTATTTCCACAGACAAAGAAATTCAGTTAAGGATAAAAAAAAAGAAGAAGAAAGAATGCTCCCTGTTCCTAGAAATCAGGGTAATGCAAATTAGGGCCAAAGAGAATACTATTTTATACCAGCTTACCCAAAATAAAGGCAAAAATTAAGTGTACCAGGTGTTGGCGAGCATATGACGTAATAGAAGTTCTTATATACTGTAGATAAGAGAAAAACCTAGTAGGATCACTTTTGAAACTAGTAGTTTATCTTTTTTTTTTATTATACTTTAGGTTTTATGGTACCTGTGCACAATGTGCAGGTTTGTTACATATGTATCCATGTGCCATGTTGTTTTGCTGTACCCATTAACTCGTCATTTAGCATTAGGTATATCTCCTAATGCTATCCCTCACCCCTCCCCCCACCCCACAACAGTCCCCTGAGTGTGATGTTCCCCTTCCTGTGTCCGTGAGTTCTCATTGTTCAATT
This sequence comes from Hylobates moloch, assembly GCF_009828535.3. Lineage (NCBI taxonomy): Eukaryota > Metazoa > Chordata > Mammalia > Primates > Hylobatidae > Hylobates > Hylobates moloch. The sequence continues at coordinate 15,754 of NW_026653110.1, forward strand.
CCCACCTATGAGTGAGAACATGCGGTGTTTGGTTTTTTGTCCTTGCGATAGTTTACTGAGAATGATGTTTTCCAGTTTCATCCATGTCCCAAAAAAGGACATGAACTCATCATTTTTTATGGCTGCATAGTATTCTGTGGTGTATATGTGCCACATTTTCTTAATCCAGTCTATCGTTGTTGGACATTTGGGTTGGTTCCAAGTCTTTGCTATTGTGAATAGTGCTGCAATAAACATACGTGTGCATGTATCTTTATAGCAGCATGATTTATAGTCCTTTGGGTATATACCCAGTAATGGGATGGCTGAGTCAAATGGTATTTCTAGTTCTAGATCCCTGAGGAATCGCCACACTGACTTCCACAATGGTTGAACTAGTTTACAGTCCCACCAACAGTGTAAAAGTGTTCCTATTTCTCCACATCCTCTCCAGCACCTGTTGTTTCCTGACTTTTTAGTGATGGCCATTCTAACTGGTGTGAGATGGTATCTCACTGTGGTTTTGATTTGCATTTCTCTGATGGCCAGTGATGATGAGCATTTTTTCATGTGTTTTTTGGCTGCATAAATGTCTTCTTTTGAGAAGTGTCTGTTCATGTCCTTCGCCCACTTTTTGATGGGGTTGTTTGTTTTTTTCTTGTAAATTTGTTTGAGTTCATTGTAGATTCTGGATATTAGCCCTTTGTCAGATGAGTAGGTTG
>NW_026653111.1:0-16368 GCF_009828535.3 Hylobates moloch
TGGACTATTTCCCTGCATTCCATAGGATGTCAAGGAATTTTACAGTTTGTGCAGGTCCTTGAATTTTACTAAGTTTAATTTCCCATCCTTGAGATAGGAGCCGGGCTTTTACCTGCTCCAAGACCCAGCTGACTAGTTCTTCAGTTTTACCCTGACCAGGCCATTCAGACAGCTATTTTTTTCTGCAATAGGCTGATAGCTTTGAGCCTAATCAGTCAAGACATAGGCCTGGCATTGGGCCTGGGTCAGTCTGGAAGTCAGAGTAGCATTTTCCTTTTCCAGCTTACATTTCTTTTGTAGCAACCAGCCCCTCTCTTGATACATTAACTTATAAGCAGTAAGCAAACACCATCCACTCTGGGAGATCCCCTCAGCATCTCCTTTGCTGACTGGAATCCCCTGCAGCACTTCACGCACAGTCAAAGGTTTAAATTGCACTAATTTAGATTCCCAATTCCCACAAAGGCCAGTTCCCCTGGACCATTCAACTGCCAATAGGGAGAACTGGGGGAGTTCCCATCCTGGGACATGGAAAGCCCCTGAGCTTTCAGCCCTGTCCTTGTGGCCAAAAAAGTGACACACTTTTGTTTTCAAATCCTGTTTGTGACACCAAAAATGGGCTGTATGGGAAACGCATGAGGGGAGAAGAAAAGACACACAATACAAATAAGGGTAAACAAGCTTTATCCCACATAAGTGGCAATGCAGATATAATAAACAAATGATATAATAAGCAAATGATATAAGCAATCAATATAATAAGCAGATTGATATAACAAGCAAATTGCAATGGGAAGAGAAGAAAAAAGAGATATATATATTTACACTCATCAGACTATGGAGGATTCACCACCAGACTGGGTAGCAGCAGCTTGGGCTCCAGAGTCGGCCACTCCTCTGTGCACAGAGGAGGAAAAGTCTCATGAAGCCTCAGCGCAGTCTGGTACCCTAGCTCTTTTGTAACGAGTTGGTTGGCATGAGGCCCAGTCACCAGAGCCCTTCACGACTGCGCTCAAAGAACAACAACAAAAAAATCAACTTGTTTTTGTGATTGTTTATTGTTTTTAAACAACTAATATATAGGAATAGATTGAAATAGAGATTTCTCCAGAAAAGCTCTGGAAAAATGCCTCAAGGGGCCCACACAACCTGTTCCAGGACTTAGTGACCATTATTTGTGTCCACATTCAATTGAGTTGAAATTTAATATTTAACTTTTCCTCCACACCAAACTATGGAGGATTCACCACCAGACTGAGAAGCAACAGCCTGGGCTCCAGAGTCAGACATTACACTCACCAAACTATGGAGGATTCACCACCAGACCGCGAAGCAACAGCTTTGGCTCCAGATTCAGCCACCCGTCTGTGCACAGGTGTCTGGGACACTAGCTCTTATTGTAATGAGTTGTTTACCATAAGGCCCAGTCACAAAGGCCCTTGGCGACTAGGCCCAACGAACACAATAACATCAACTTTTTTTTTTTTTTTTGCAATTGTCTATTGTTTTTCAATAACTAACGTATAGGAATAGATAGAAATAGAGATTTCTCCATAACAGAGCTGGATGATCATCTCAAGGGGCTCACATAACCTGTTCTGGGAGTTGGTGACCATTGTTGGTGTCCACGTTCAATTGAGTTCAAATTTAATATTTAACTTTTCCTCCACAAATTCCCCTGCCTTGATGAATTGGCTCTGTCTAGGCAAAGGGCAAGGGGAACCCCTTGAGCCATTACACAACCTCTGCCTCCTGCGTTCAAGCGATTCTCCTGCCTCAGCCTCTGGAGTAGCTGGGACTACAGGTGTGCACCAGCACACCTGGCTAATTTTTTTGTATTTTTAGTAGAGATGGGATTTCACCATGTTAGCCAGGCAGGTCTTGAACTCCTGACCTCAAGTGATCCTCCCACCTTGGCCTCCCAAAGTGCTGGGATTACAGGTGTGAGCCACCGTGCCTGGCCCTAAATGATTTCTATCTATCTCCTATAGCAGTTTGAAATTACTTAAAGGTTGTTTCAAATTGAATAACTAAAAAGAATGTAAATACAAATATAAAAAGTTAAAAAATACAAGAGATTACAGAATATATATATTCTGTAATATATATAAATCTGGAGTGGTCAAAAATGACAAATTTTATTTATTTATAAAGTTATATTAAAATTAGCTTTAGTATAGATAATACACTATTACCAAAATAAAAGTTGATTTTCTCTTGAACAAAAATTGTAGGTATTATTAATACGACAGCAAAATATTTCTGTTCACCTTTTGAATACATTCAAAAAGAGAGAGAGTGAAAAAGAGAATTTGGGGCCTGGCTCAGCTCAGGGAGGAAGCCCTGCCTGAAAAGTCTGCAGCTTAGGCTGTTCTTTCCTCACTCAGCCCAGCATCTCATCTCATCTTCTGTCACTCAGGGCCTGAGGGGGCGGGGCCTTAAGCATTATCCAGTCGAGGACATTGGGCTGGAAACCGTCCAATCAGGCATGCAGCTGGAGCAAACAGAACGGCTTCGGGTTTGGCGGGGCCTTTGTCTCTCCCTGCAGCCAGCCGGAGCTCAGGGTCTAGTCTTCACTGCTCTGTGTCCTCTACTGATAGAGGCCCAGCTTCTGTGGCCCTGTGACCTGCAGTATTGAAAGATCCACAGCTAAGACTCCGGGACCCCCTGGAAGCCTAGAAATGGTGAATGTGCCCGGTCCAACATCTCGAGAGAGGGGGAGGTGCTGGTTGAAACCAGTGGAAAGTGGCTGTGGTGGGACTCAGGTCTCCCTGCAGTCAGCTCCACAATCTGTGCCCGGAGTTCTCCTTGCCCAGCTCGGCCTCAGTCCCCTTCAGCCATAAGATGGCGGCTGCGCTGACAGCCGTGGCCCCGGGCGTCGTCTCTTCCCTGCGCGGTGACTGTGCCCTGGCCTGGAGCCCTCTCCCGGCAGCTCTGCACCGGCAGCGCCACGTCTCTCCCAGATTGTGCAGGGACCACGGGGAGGGTCGTCAGGGGAGAATCCTGACTCGGGGTGTGGGTTCATGACTGGGAAGAGCTTTGGTCTGTGGGGTTCACAGTTTCCTTTTCATCTATTAAGAATTTAATGGGGCCGGGCGCGGTGGCTCACTCCTGTAATCCCAACACTTTGGGAGGCCGAGGCTGGCGGATCACTTTAGGTCAGGAGTTCAAGACCAGCCTGGCCAAAATACATCTCTACTAAAAATACAAAAATTAGCTGGGTGTGATGGTAAATGTCTGTAGCCCCGGTTACTCGGGAGGCAGAAGTGAGAGAATGCCTTGAATCTGGGAGGCGGAGGTTGCAGTGAGTTGAGATCACGCCACTGCCCTCCAGCCTGGGCGACAGAGCAAGACTCGGTCTTAAAAACAAAATTATGTGAGTCACCGCCAAAATATCAAACAATTTAATCAAAGAGTGATTCAAGAATTGTGGAGCACCCAGCTATCCTTTGTAGTTTGTGGTCCATGGGAGGGGCTTGAAGAAAAGACATTTATAAGGTGCATGATGAAGAACACCAAATTCAATAATGGGTTAGATATAGTTATATAGATTCTTAATTTGTACAATCAAGGTGGAAATTTCCAGGTTATGTATTCAGAGCTTAATTGGCAGTTTATAGTTGTTTAAGCCTGAATTTTGTTTCCCCTAATGTAGTAATTTACCAAAAAACGCACTTGAGTTTAGATTTTTTTTTTTAGAAGTAGAAATCGGGGGACTAGAGCCTCCTCAGTCTAATTGCCTGTCACTTAATTATTTTCACACCCCGTAGGGGACTGATTATCCCTGGCATTTTTCACATGTGTCCCAAGCAGGGCCTAAAGTGTACCCCATGTACCTCAATTAATAATTTTTTTAAGGCATTGCATAACACTAATGAAAAGATTTGTTTTCTGTTTGTAAATATTTCTTATGAGAAGAAAGCAAAGAATACTCTCCTGACACTGTATTGTAAAACATATCTGTGCCTCTTTTTTCTTTTTTTTTTGAGATGGAGTTTTCACTCTTGTCGCCCAGGCTGGAGTGCAATGGCACGATCTCGGCTCACCGCAACCTCCGCCTCCTGGGTTCAAGTGATTCTCCTGCCTCAGCCTCTCGAGTAACTGGGATTACAGGCATGTGCCTCCACGCTCGGCTAATTTTTTTTGCATTTTTAGTAGAGATGGGGGTTTCTCCATGTTGCTCAGGCTGGTCTCGAACTCCTGACCTCAGGTGATCCACCCGCCTTGGCCTCCCAAAGTGCTAGGATTACAGGCATGAGCCACCGCGCCCGGCCCCCTCTTTTTCCTTTATATTGCCAGAGAACTTACGAAAATGTTTTTGGGTCAAGATTACTCTTCGGAAACTTTATAGGGTGCTGTGTCGTCAGCCAACATTCAGTTTTTTTCTGGTCCTGAGTTTTAGTACTTTCTGGGGATAAACCAAGATATCCACCATGACTATGTCTGCTAGAGTGTCTGGTGACTATTAGCTCTTGGGTCATTTTCTCCCATAGGACTACCTGAAGTATGGAGTGTAGCCTCTCAAAGGAGCAGGTGGTAGCCTTGGGACTGAAAGGCATCTCCTGGTATACTTTTTTTTTCTGGAAAAGCTAAACCCTTGAGACATGAAGATTGTCTTCACCCAACCTAGCTTCCATTTCTTGGAGACACATTGCTAGGCAGCCAATCAGATGCTGGTATTGAGGGAAAAACAATTTATGCCCCTTGGATGCTCTTGGGTGTGGCAGAAAAATAGTGAAAGAAAAATCATGAAAAATTTGTAAAAAAAAAACAAGCACCAAAAGACAAAAATCTGACCCCAGTAAGATGGTGTAAAATGCACCTGGCACACTCACTGGGGCATAGTGCAGTGACTCCTGGGAAGGTGGTTATTGAGCATGTAAGTGAACAGGATGGGGTGGGTGATTGGATCTGTACCTTGAAAAGATTGGTTCACTTATTTTGACCTCAGGTGTTTTTTTGTTTGTTTGTTTGTGGTTTTTTGTTTTGTTTTGTTTGGTTGGTTGTTTCTGAGACAGTGTCACTCTGTTGCACAGGATGGAATTCAGTGGCTCGATCTCAACTCACCACAACCTATGCCTCTTGGGTTCAAGTGATTCTCCTGCCTCAGCCTCCCGAGTAGCTGGGATTATAGGCATCTACCACCACGCCTGGCTAATTTTTTGTATTTTTAGGGGAGATGGGGTTTCACTATGTTGGCCAGGCTGGTCTCAAATGCCTGACCTCTTGATCCACCCGCCTCGGCCTCCCAAAGTGCTGGGATTACAGGCGTGAGCCACCGAGCCCGGCCTAACGCCCAGTTTTTTTTGGAAAGCCTCGCCTGCAGATTTCTCAGCCTGCTCACCCCAGCCATAGAAGGAGTCTTTATTCTGAGAGAAGCTACAGAGCCCCGGAAAGCTGGGGCCCAACAGGCAGATGCAGTTAAGGTTAAGACGAAAGGAAACTGGGAGGGTCTTATTGATGATGAAGTTGTCATTGTTTTGAGGCACTTTCTAGACTTTGTAAAATAAAAACGTTAGATTTATGTAAAAAAAAAAATGAATTCCAAAAATGTATTGCAACAGGAGGAAGTACCAACTAACTGTAAGATCTTTCTGGCTTGCAAAGATATAGGCAGAAAAGGACTTTCTTTCTTAGGGAGGAGCAAACAAGATGAGAAAGGAGGTGGGAGGGGAATGGCAAATGGAGGGTGAAAAAGTCAGATTGTAGATCAGAGAATGTGTTTGGTTTTTTTGTTTGTTTGTTTGTTTTGTTTTTGTTGTTGTTGTTTTTTGAGACAGAGTCTCCGTCTGTTCCCCAGGCTGGAGTACAGTGGTGCAATCTCAGCTTACTGCAACCTCCACCTCCTGGGTTCAAGTGATTCTCCTGCATCAGCCTCCTGAGTAGCTGGGATTATAGGCATGCATGACCACCCCCAGCTAATTTTTGTGTTTTTAGTAGAGATGGGGTTTAACTATGTTGGTCAATCTGGTCTGGAACTCCTGACCTCATGATCTGCCCACATCAGCGTCCCAAAGCACTGGGATTACAGGCATGCACCACCACGCCTGGCCTAGAGAATGTTTTACACTGAAGTCAGCATGTTCTTTAAAGGACATAAAGTGGAGTTGTGTGTTGACTCAGACTGAGGGTCGCTCAAAGGTCTGTAGCCTGAAGGAGAAAGATAAACATAAGTAAAGTTTGACTTAGAAATATTTTCTTTTAGGCCAGGGTGTGGTAGCCCATGGCTGTAACCCCAGCTCTTTGGGAAGAAGATGGAAGTGGATCATCTGACTTCGGGAGTTCAAGACCAGACTGGCCTACATGGTGAAACTCTGTCTCTACTTAAAATACAAAAATTAGCCGGGTATTGTTGCCAGCACCTATAATCCCAGCTACTCCAGAGGCTGAGACAGTAGAATTGCTGGAACCCAGAAAGCAGAGGTTGCAGTCAGCTGAGATCGTGCTACTGCACTGCAGCCTGGGCAACAGAGCGAGACTCCAGCTCAAAAAAAAAAAAAGAAAGAAAGAAAGAAATATTTTATTTTGGCCGGGCGCAGTGGCTCACGCTTGTAATCCCAGCACTTTGGGTGGCCGAGGCGGGCGGATCACGAGGTCAGGAGATCAAGACCACGGTGAAACCCCGTCTCTACTAAAAATACAAAAAACAATTAGCCGAGCGTGGTGGCGGGCGCCTGTAGTCCCAGCTACTCGGAGAGGCTGAGGCAGGAGAATGGCGTGAACTCGGGAGGCAGAGCTTGCAGTGAGCCGAGATTGCACCACTGCACTCCAGCCTGGGCGACAGAGCGAGACTCCGTCTCAAAAAAAAAAAAAGAAAAAAAGAAATATTTTATTTTGACCACTGAAGACAAATTCAGCTGATTTTTTTAATGAGAAAAAGGAGAAAATGTTCAGTGTGTGTCTGGCTGTGTGACAGGTAAGAAAAGAAAGCACCATCTGGCCAGTTGTGGTGGCTTATGCCTGTAATCCAAGCAGTTGGGGAGGTTGAGTTGGGCGAATCACCTGAGGTCGGGAGTTCATGACCAGCCTGACCAACATGGAGAAACCTCGTCTCTACTAAAATACAAAATTAGCCCAGCATGGTGGCACATGCCTGTAATCGCAGCTACTCAGGAGGCTGAGGCAGGAGAATCACTTGAACCCAGGAGATGCAGTTTGCAGTGAGCCGAGATCGCACCATTGCACTCCAGCCTGGGTAACAAGAGTGAAACTCTGTCTCAAAAAAAAAAGAAAGCACCATCTAAGACACAATGGGAAGGGTGTTTTTTTTTTTTTTTTTTCATATACTGTTTCTGGAGCACACAAAGGATGGAGAATTGTATTAATCACAAATATTTTCCAGGATTATCTATGTGCTTCATCTTTCCCCATCTCTTTTCTTTGTTCTGTGCGTTTCTTCCATTTGGCTTTTCCTGAGCTGCATCTTATATGTGAAACCAATAAACATAACTACAGGGTTTTGCTGAGTTCTGTGAGTAGCTCTACCAAATTGTTGAACTTCAGGGAGGTTATGGGAGTCCCCAATTTTTCAGCAGTAGCTTAGAAGCATAGACAGGCCCAGGGGGTTTGTGACTAACATCTGCAGTGAGGACAGTGTTGTGGGACCCAGCCCTGAATCAGGGTCTGTGCTGACTCTGGGTGGTGTCAGAATTCAAATGTTAGACAATGAGTTGTCATTGGAGAATTGTGTGATGTTCAGCAAACTACAGATTTGGTGCCAGAAAAAAAAAAAAATCACAGAGGTGTAGCCTGGAATAAAACTCTGGGTGTCTGGGAATGGGAGGCTCTGCTCTCCTGTACACAGGCTGTCACACTGCCCATTGTCCTGTGATTCCAGGTCTTCTCCCAGGGTGACAGAGGACTGAAAACTTAGAGGAAAGAGGTCTCATGACACAGCCCCTTTTCTTGCAGCTGCGACCACAAGATTCCCACCCACTCACAAACACACACACTAGACATTGATGTTTCCACACTCCTCCCAGGACTAGGCACCACCTTCAGGAACTTCACAGCACTTTTGATCCATGTGTTTCTTGCCAAGAACCCACAGTGTCTACAATTCTCCTGGCATTTCCCCACCCCCAGACACTGAATCTGCAGCAGCAACCTGTTTTTTCCACCAACTTTGGGTCTGGACTACCTGTTCATAATCTCATTTGCCTGCATGCAAACAGAAATAAATCAGAATACAGCCCCACATGGGCCACTACCTGTAGCGAAAATCAGTCCATTCACCTACATTGCACTCTCTTCCACCCAGATATTTTTTTTCCTTTTAGCTTTTATTTTTGATTTGGAGTATACATGTGGATTTGTTATACAGCTAAAATTATGTCATAGGGGTTTGATGTGCAGATTATTTTGTCCCTGAGGTACTATCCATAGCACCAAACAGGTATGTTTTCTGCTCCTCTTAGTACTTCCACCCTCAACTACACTTCAGTGTCTGTTGTTCTCCTCTTTGTGTTCATGTGTTCTTGTTATTTAGCTCTTACTTATAAATAATAACATGCATTTGGTTTTCTGTTTCTTCATTAGTTTTTTGTTTGTTTGTTGTTTGTTTTGTTTTGTTTTTGTGAAGGAGTTTTGCTCTTGCTGCTCAGGCTGCAGTGCAATTGTACAATCTCAGCTCACTGCAACCTTCGTTTCCTGGGTTCAAGCGATTCTCCTGCCTCAGCACCCGGAGTAGCTGGGATTACAGGTGGGCGCCACCACATCTAGCAAATTTTGTATTTTTAGTAGGGACCGGGTTTCTCCATGTTGGTCAGGCTGGTCTCAAATTCCCAGTCTCAAGTGATCTGCCTGCCTCGGCCTTTCAAAGTGCTGGGATTACAGATGTGAGCCACTGCACCTGGCCTCTGCATTAGTTTTCTAAGCATAATCGTCTCCAGCTTCATTGATGTTATTGTAAAGGACATGATTTTTTTTTATAATGGCCACAGAGTATTCCATGATGTTTATGTACCATATTTTGTTTTCACTAAATCTTTTATTTTATTTTATTTTTGGAGACACGCTTATTGCCCTGGCTAGAGTGTCATAGCATGATACTGCATTACATTAGCCTCAACCTCCCAGGATCAAGCAATTCTCTCCTACTTCATTTTCCCAAGTAGCTGGGACTACATGTGTGCATTACTATGCCTGGCCAATTTTTCTTTTTGTATTTTCTGTGGAGACAGGACTTTGCCATGTTGCCCAGGCTGGTCTAAAACTTCTAAGCTCAGGCAATCCACCTGCCTTGGCCTTTCAAAGTGCTGGGATTACAGGCATGAGCCACCACATCTGACCATACTATATTTTCTTTATCCAGTCTACCATTGATAGGCATTTAGTCCCTGTCCATGTCTTTGCTATTGTGAACAGTGCTGCAATGGACATGCATGTGGATGTGTCTTTATAACAATTTATATTTCCTTTGATGTATACCCAGTTATGAAGTTCTTGGGTTAAATGATAATTCTGTTTTTAGTTCTGTGAGGAATCACCACACTGCTTTTTACAGTTCTTGAACTAATTTACACTCCCACCAGTGGAGTATAAGCATTCCCTTTTCTCTGCAAACTTTCCAGCATCTGTTATTTTTTGACTTTTTAAAAATAGCCATTCTGACTGTTGTGATGTGGTATCTCATTGTGGTTTTTCTTTTAATTTCTCTAATGATTAGCGATGAGCATTTTTTTCATATGCTTGTTAGCCACATATATGTCTTCTTTTGAAAACCATCTGTTCATATTTTTTACCTACTTTTTAATGAGGTTGGTTGTTTTTTTCTTGTAAACTTGTTAAAGTTTTTTGTTTGTTTGTTTTTGTTTTTTTGAGATGGAGTCTTGCTCTGTTGCCCAGGCTGGAGTGCAGTGGTCTGATCTCAGCTCACTGCAACTGCTGCCTCCTGGATTCACGTGATTCTCCTGCCTTAGCCTCCCAAGTAGCTGGGACTACAGCTGCATGCCACCATAGCTGGCTAAGTTTTTGTATTTTTAGTAGAGATGGGGTCTCACCATGTTGGTCTCACCTTGATCTTGATCTCCTGACCTCAGGTGATCCACCCGCCTCACTCTTCCAAAGTGCTGGGATTACAGGCATGAGCCATAAACAGTATTTTCTACAATTGTATGAATAAAAGCTGCAATACTTACTTTGAATGAATCGCTTAAATCATTATTTTAATATTGTTATTTATACTTTTGAAATATAAAGTGTTTTAACTAAAGTATAGTTGCATTTTTTTTTTTTTTTTTGAGATGGAGTCTCACTCTTTCACCCAGGCTGGAGCACAGGGGTGCCATCTCATCTCACTGCAACCTCTGCTTCCTGGGTTCAGGTGATTCTTCTGCCTCAGCCTCCTGGGTAGCTGGGACAACAGGCATGCTCCATCATGCCTGGCTAAATTTTTTTTGTATTTTTAGTAGAGACAGGGCTTCACCATATTGGCCAGGCTGGTCTCAAACTCCTGACCTTGTGATCTGCACGCTTCAGCCTCACAGAGTGTTGGGATTACAGGTGTGAGACACCACACATGGCTATATTTGCAATTTTTAAAAATGCTACATAAATTATGACTAGTTCATTAAAATTATGCATAGATACTTATATCTAATATCCAAAGAAGATTTACTACCAAATTGTTACAGTAGATATTAGTGTGACATGTTTATTACTTTATTCAATAGGGATAATTATGCATAAACACAATTTTAGTATCTTTTATTTCACTAAATTGGAATGCTGCTATTACTGGAAAAATAAAGACAGGTGATGTGACCACTGAAACACCATAATAGCTGTATTTTTAGTAGAGACGGGGTTTCACCGTGGTCTCAATCTCCTGACCTTGTGATCCACCCGCCTTGGCCTCCCAAAGTGCTGGGGTTACAAGCATGGGCCACCGTGCCCGGCCTAGAACTCCATTTAATGGCTAGGAGATGAGAGAGCAGCAGAGATGGAAATAAAACTTTATAAAATTACTCTGAAAATCTGCCCCCTTTTCTTCATAATGCTCATGTTTCTCATGTTTAGCATAGCTGTGCACTTTGGTGTCTAGAGAGAAAGTGCTTTTAGGGGAATATTTTTTGACTGACTTGATCTATATTATATCTAATCTGGGCTTTTTCTTAAGATATTTTGAACTTTTTTCTCAACATAATCTGGCTCAGATAAAGATCTGTTTTTGTCTCCAATGCTTTGGGTGTCTGTTTCAGAAGCTCTATTAGTATCCTATGGTGTCTGAATGAGGTGGGCTGTCACACTGAAAACTTTTAGAGCTATCTCTATCAGGACTCATGCTGGAAATTCAGCAGTATTTTTCCACATCAATACTGTACGTAGAAACTGAGGCTGAAACACTGCTCACATTCCCATTATTGTGAAGGTGTAATTCTACCCAGGAGGCCTGCAGGCTCTGCTGCTGCAGCTCAGGCTTCCCTCACTGATGTGACACTAGAGTGCTGCTGTGGCAAATGGGGTTCACATAAACTGTGATCTATGCTCTGGGCTGTGCCTCAGTGGCAGATGGTAGAGGTCAAGAGAGGACACTAGCAACCAGGAGAAAGAAAGCAGAAGTGCTGTAGCCTAGTGCCAGGGAGTGCAGAGCCACTGCTCTAAAATGTAAATAGCCAAAAAGATAGAACCTTATTCAACCATTTTTGTAGCAGAATGAAAGCCTACCTTCAGCAGGCACCTGGCTTCAAGCTGCTAAACTACCTCCTGTTATGAAGATGTGAAAAGTTTATTTGTCATTGAATATAAGCAATTAGCATATACAGATGGCCTCTTCAATCTCCAGGTGGATTTAGGATGAACTATGTATGACATGGTGCTGGAAATTTTTCCACTTGTGTACTAATTATGGTGACTATCTTTCTGTATTTGTGGTCTCTTAAGCAGATTGACTATGATGCATGTCACATTCAAGTTCAATTGTGTAATGAAACCATTTTCTTTCTGTTTTATTATTGTGGAGTTTCTCTGGGGCTGGAGAAAATTTTTCTTTCAATTATTGTTTCCAAACACTGTCTAGAATTACCAGACATGATAGAAACACATAATATGCCAACCAGAATTTACTCTAGAGGGGACTTTCCCTCTCAGGCTTCCAGTCAACAGACACTTGCACAGGAAAGTGCATGTTGTCCCCTAAATATGCAGGCAGAATAGTGTCTCTGCCTATTTGGTATCTATAGTCCTCTACAGTCACTTCTAGAGAGGCTAGATCAGATTACTACAAAACTTTAGAGGGCAACAATCAATCATTTTACCTCTTCCATTGAAAGGTATCTTCAGACCTGAAACGGATACAGAAACTATGTAGCCCAGAAACTCAATTAGAATAACATGGTGCATTGAGTAGACACAGAGACAGGAGAATCTCCACTTTCTTCTTCCTCCTCTTGCTAAAGTGCTCACAAATGTGCAGGTAACACCTGCTGCTACTCCAGCCATTCAGGCCCCAAATCTGCAGCTCAAATTTTGAATTTAGGTCTTGGGATTTGGGAAATAAGAAACTTTTATCTAAAAAAGGCAAGTCCTTTTGGTTATCAAACTCAGAGAGATGTTAAAAATGAAACTGTAGGTATGTATTTCTCCCCCCTTTGAACTATGTATTCATCTCTTGAAATTGTTCACTATTTTTACAAGTAGCTATAAATTAAACTAATAATGCCACATTGGACACTATATCCCATACCCTAAACCATAACAATATATATCTAATCAATAATCAATGCTGTTTCTGTAAATATATAAAAATTTCTCACAAACAACTTTGTATCAATTTTTAATAGTAGGTTGTATTGACATCTTTAATAAATTAAATATTTTCACCCCTGAGCAAAAATATGTTGAAGAGTGTTTTATATTCTCATATTTTTAAATTTGCCAGTTTGACTTTTGGTTTTAATTCTTAGTTTCATTTAGCTTTTGTTAGAAAACACACAGTGTATAATTTAATCTTTTAAATTGATTTCTTGTTTTGAGAAAAGATCTTACCATCACCCAGGCTGGAATGCAGTGGGATAATTGTGGTTCACTGTAGCCTCAGCCTCCTGGGCTCAAGTGATCCTTTCACCTCAGTTTTCTGAGTATCTAGGACTGTAGACATGCACTACCATGTCTGGCTAATTGTGTGCTTGTTTGTAGTGTTAGGATCTCACTGTGTTGCCCAGGCTGGTCTCAAATTTTTGGCCCCAATGGATCCTCTTACCTCAGTCTCTCAAAGGTTAGGATTATAGGCAAGAGCCACTGCTCCCAGTCAGTATTTTTAAATTTAATAAATCTTGCTCTGTGTCCTAACAGAATACACCAGATGCAAATAAAAACTGTGTATTTTCTTGCTTTTGACTGGAGAGTTTTGTATGTGTCTGTGAAGCCAAGTTGGTCTATAATATGGGTTCGATGTCCATGTTCTCCAGACCTCATGCTGCAATATAAATCCTTAATGTTGGTTGTGGGACCTGGTTGAACACGTTTAGGTCATGGGGGCAAATTTCTCATGAATGGCTTGGTGCATCCTATTGGTAACTGAAAAGTTTACACTCTATTAATTCAAAAGAGAGCAAATTTCAAATGAGGGCAAATTTCTCATGAATGGCTTGGTATAGCCTCTTGGTAACCAAAAACTTTACACTCTATTAATTCAAATGAGAGCTGGTTCATTAAAAGAACCTGGCTCCTTCACCTCACACTTGCTCTGTCTCTTACCATATAATAGGTCCAGTTACTCTTTACCTTTCAGCATGATTTTAAGCTTCCTGAAATCCTCACCAGAAGCAGATGCTGGCACACACTTCTTACACAGTCTGCCAAACTGTGAGCCAAATAAACCTTTTTTCTTTATAAATTATGCACTGTCAAGTATTTCTCTATATACAAAATAATTCAGTCTATAACGTTGACTAAGTTTTCTGTTTCTTTTTGTTGTTGTTGTTTTTGTTTTGTTTTGAGATGGAATCTCGCTCTGTCACCCAGGCTGGAGTGCAGTGGCGCAATCTCGGCTCACTGCAAGCTCCGCCACCTGGGTTCACGCCGTTCTCCTGCCTCAGCCTCCCAAGTAGCTGGGACTACAGGTGCCCGCCACCACACCTGGCTAATTTTTGTATTTTTAGTAGAGACAGGGTTTCACCATGTTGGCCAGTATCGTCTCGATCTCCTGACCTCATGATCCACCCGCCTCAGCCTCCCAAAGTGCTGGGATTACAGCACTTTTTATAAATAAAATTATATAAAGAAAACAATAGAATGCCTGAGTGGTTTTTTAAAAAGCATACACTATGCTGCGTCCAAGAGATTCATTTTAGCATTGAGTCAAATAGGCTGAATGTCCACAGCCACCACGCCCAGCTTCTGTTTCTTATTTTTAATCTAAATTTTCCATTTATTATTGCAAATGGGGCTTTGATGTCTACAATTATTATGTTGCTATGTATGTCTTGCTTTACTCTGTTAAGAATTGCTTTATATATTTTAAGTCCTGATGTTACATACACATATACATATAGATAGATAAATATTATAATTAGAGATTCCTGCTAAATGAACTCACTTTACCATAATATAATATCAGTCTTGGTCTCACAGTACTACCTGACTTAAAGCATATTATGTATGATATAATTATAACCACCTCACTCAATTGAGGTTTCTATTTTCATGGAATATACATTTTTTTCATTCTGTTACATTCAGCCTATTTGACTCAATGCTAAAATGAATCTCTTGGATGCAGCATAGTGTATGCTTTTTAAAAAACCACTCAGGCCTTCTATTTTTTTCTTTATATAATTTTATTTATATATATATTATTTATTTATTTTTTATTTTATTTTATTTTTTTTTTTGAGACATAGCTTTGCTCATGTTGCCCAAGCTGGAGTGCAATGGTGCGATCTCAGCTCACCACAACCTCTGCCTCGCAGGTTCAAGCGATTCTCTGGCCTCAGCCTCCCCAGTAGCTGGGATTATAGGCAGGAGCCACCATGCCCGGATAAATTTTTTTGTATTTTTAGTAGAGACGAGGTGTCTCCATGTTGGTCAGGCTGGTCTCAAACTCCCGACCTCAGGTGATCCACCCACTTCGGCCTCCCAAAGTGCTGGGATAACAGGAGTGAGCCACCGTGCCCAGCCTTAATTTATTTTTTGAGACGGAGTCTCACTCTGTTGCCCAAGGTGGAGTGCAGTGGCGCAATCTCGGCTCACGGCAGTGAGCAGTGTCACTGCACTTCTGCTTGGAGAACAGAAGGAAACTCCATCTCAAACAAAAGAAAACAAAGCAAAACAAAAACAAAAACAAGAAAGAGAGAGAAGGAAGGAAATGGATTACTCACAATACCTACAATATGGAATTAACCTAAGGTTTCACCAATAGGTGAATGGAGAATGAAAATGTGGTGTATGTGCACAATGCAATGCTATACAGCCCTTAAAAATAAGAAAGTCTTGTTATTTGCAACAGCATTCGTAAACCCAAAAACTATTATGCTAAGCAAAATAAGTCAGCACAGAAAAATACACACACACACACACACACACACACACAAAAATCCTACTTTTTTTTTTTTTGAGAGGTAGTTTAGCTCTTGTTACCAAGGCAGTGGTGCAGTGACATCATCTCAGCTCACTGCAACCTCCGCCTCCTGAGCTCAAGCAATTCTCCTGCCTTAGCCTCCCCAGTACCTGGGATTACAGGCGACCACCACCATGGCCGGATAATTTTTATATTTTTAGTAGAGACGGGGTTTTGCCATGTTGGCCAGGCTGTTCTCGAACTCCTGACCTCAAGTGATTCACCCACCTCGGCCTCCCAAAGTGGTGAGGTTACAGGCATGAGTCACCACCCCCGGCCCACATAATCCTATTTCCATGTGAAATGTTAAAAATAATTTAAACTTGCCGGGCGCAATGGCTCACGCCTGAAATCCCAGCACTTTGGGAGGCCGAGGCAGGCAACTCACAAGGTGAGAAGTTCGAGACCAACATGGTGAATCCCCATTTCTACTAAAAATACAACAATTAGCCAGGTGTGGTCGAACATGCCTGTAATCCCAGCTACTCAGAAGGCTGAGGCAGGAGAATCACTTGAACCCAGGAAGTGGAGGTTGCAGTGAGCCGAGATTGCGCCACTGTCTTCCAACCTGAACAACAGAGGAAAACTCTGTCTCAAAAAAAAAAAAAAATTTTTTTTAAATCATAGAACTAGAGAGTACAATAATGAAAAAACAACAACAAAATACATCCCCTATGGGTTTTTTTGTCTGGTTAAGGGAGCTTCTTCATGATCTTTCAGGGATTATATTTTCTTTCATCTGCATCCTCCTGTTCTTCAGCCAATGGATGAAAAAAGATATAGAGAAAACACATTTGCTTTTTATCCAC
>NW_026653112.1:0-16367 GCF_009828535.3 Hylobates moloch
CCACATGGCGCCCAGCACTCACAGTCGGCCCTCCTGGCCTCTCCACATGGCGCCCAGCACTCACAGTCGGCCCTCCTGGCCTCTCCACATGGCGCCCAGCACTCACAGTCGGCCTTCCTGGCCTCCACAGCCTCATCCCTCATGCTGGTGGCCCTCAGCCTAAGCTCTGCCAGCCCTGGGGTCCCTCCTGGGCAAGCTCTGACTTCTCTGAGAGATGCCCTCTCTGGCGAGTATGACAGCACAAGGCTGCCACATCTCTCACATCACTCTCCTAATTAGTCCCATGCAGATGGAGAGTCTTGAAAATGGGACCAGAGTTTAACCATCTCTGTGACTAAAACACTCCAACCTGGGTGACAGAGCAAGACCCTGTCTCTAAAAAATAAAAAAAAGGAGAGAAAAAAAATAAGCAAAAGTACACAAGTAGTAAATAACAAAAGACAGTAAACCTGCTTTCAAAAATGCCCAGCAATGCCATTTTCTTCTGAATCAAATGAGCAAAACTTTTAAACGAAGATGGTGCCCAGCTCCTGCTTAGGACATGAGGAATTTTGCTCTGATGATATAAATAATTACAACTTTTATGTAAAGCTAATGGGTTAAGTTTACATTTACTCTGATCCAGCAAGTTCATTTCCAGAAATTAATCATAAGGGAATAATTATGAACGAACCAAAAAGCATCCCATCTGGATGTCTTTATAATTTACACAAAAAACACAAACACACAGAAACAACCTAAGTGTGCAGAACGCAGGTGCCTGGAGAGCACCAACACATCTGCACCGTGGAACAACAAGCCGCGCGCGCTGAAACACAGGGAGAGACAGGATTACTCAGGAAAAGGCTCAAAATGTGTTCCGTTTAAACAATTTATAAAACAGTAAAAATCTACAGAAAACAATGTTGTACATGCACAAATATAGAGACGTGGAAAAAGACACACCTAAATGCTATCAATATTACCTGTGGGTGAGGATTAGACGGTCTCTGTTTTCTTATTACTGATTTGTATCTTCTAAAGTTTCTAAAATCATCACATGCTACCTTTGGAATCAGAAAAGCACACTGGACTATGAGGGAAAGAAACCGGCTACACACAGTGCTGGAGGCCTTTTCCAGGCCTGAAATCCCGGCTTAGGACATTTTCTAAAAATGCTTCCAACAGTAATGCTTGAAACATCCTTTACAACCCTTTCCCCAGGCCCTGCTTCGTGTACCTTTCTTTCTCGGTATCTTCTCTCTCTGTCTTCATCTCCTCCTTCAGAGTCTTCATCCTTCTCTTCACTTCTTACTTTACTTACTAAAAGTAAAACATATTTTTAATACTCCCAAATGTTAGCACATCAAAAAGCTCTTTTAACATCTTGCTATGGATGGTATTGCACATTTTATATTTATTAATATGTATTTTAAAATATTCTTCAACTAAAACACATGCCTCCAACTCAAGAATGAAGAGTTCTAGTATCAAATTTAAAATGAAGGAGATGAACATGGCAATCTGAGTGATATGGTTTGGATCTGTGTCCCCACCCAAATCTCACACTGAAATGTAGTCCCCAATGCTGAAGGTGGGACCTGGTGGGAGGTGACTGGATCATGGGGGTGAATTTCCCCCTGGGTGCTGTTCTTGTGATACTGAGTGAGTTCTCACAAGATCTGGTTGTTTCAAAGTGTATGGCACCTCCCCACTCTCTCCCTTCCTCCTGCCCTGGCCCTGTAAGACGTCACTGCTTCGCTTCACCTTCCCCTAAGACTGTAAGTCTCCTGTGGCCTCCCCAGCCGTGTTCCTGTACAGCCTGCCCAACTGTGAGCCAATTAAACCTCTTTTCTTTATAAATTCCCCAGCCTCGGGTGTTTCTGTACAGCAGTATGAGGACAGACTCGTACACTAAGGAACAGAGAGACTTCTTGCCTCACTCAGTTTGCTGCTGAAGCAACCAGGCAAATGTCTGAGTAACCCCTGGAAATTCAAGAGGGCACCAGACCAAACTCATACAGCCTTCAGGGTTTCTGCGCATCATGCAGAAGCAGAGCTTAGTCTGAACAGGAGAACCAGCCCAATCAGCCAAACACTTTAGCCAAATGTGAGCTCCAGGGAAATGCCTGCCCTCCTGGATGCACTGAGGACCCAGAGCAGCCCCCATACCTCCTGGCACCCCCACTGCTGAGGGGACCAAGGAAGCCAGAGGCCCCTGAATAAACAAGGAAGCCAGGTGCGGCAGACTCCCCAGGGCACCAGACTACAGCATCCATCCTGGGCTGGGGAGGCTGAAGCACCAAGGCCCAGTATGACCTGCAAGAGAGACCGGGGGCAAACAGAGCCAGGCAGGTACCGATAACACCAAAGCATCATCCAACAAGGAAAGCTGGACTTTCACTTCTGAATCTGCACACAAAAAAGGCATCAGATGTAAAATTCAGAGAGTGGACACTTTAAAAGATCAGGGCAAAGTTAAACTTTCAAACATCACTGAGGCAAAGTGCATTCATTCAAAAAGCATTTACCAGGCTGGGCACGGTGGCTCACACCTGTAATCCCAGCACTTCGGGAGGCCGAGGCAGGTGGATCACGAGGTCAGGAGTTCAAGATCAGCCTGGCCAACATGGTGAAACCCCATCTTTACTAAAAATACAAAAATTAGCCAGGCGTGGTGGCGTGTGCCTGTAATCCCAGCTACTCGGGAGGCTGAGGAAGAGAATTGCTTGAACCCAGGAGACAGGGGATGCAGTGAGCAAAGACTGCAACACTGCACTCCAGCCTGGGCAACAGAGCAAGACTCCTTCTCAGAAAAAAAAAAAAAAAAGGCATTTACCAAGCACTGAGCACTCTTCTAGGAGTCTGGGTTACAAGGGGAGGGCCCCACAACAGGTAGATTTTCAAGGCTGAAACCCCAGGACTCTCCGAGAGACTGGAAGAGAAAGCAGGACATCAGGATACGTCCCAGGTCTTCTGACCTCAGGACGCAAGGATGCAGGTGCTATCAACTGAGATGGGCAAGCCTGCAGGACAGCCGGTGTGGAGGGGCTACCGGAAGCTCCATGTGGGGTACACTGCGTTTGTGTTACCCATTAGACATCAAAGCACAGGGGATACACAAGCCTGGAATTCAGGGACGATGCCCAGCTGGAGGTAAAAACTTCGAAATAAGGACACAGACAAACAGTATTTAAAACCATGAGACTAGATCCAGCCAGCAAGGGCAAGGGGTTGCTCCAGAGGAGGCCTGGGGACCCAGTCCTGGATAAAGGCCACACTGCACAGATGGGCGGTGCGGAAAGAAAGGAGATGAGAAGAGATGTACAGAGGGAACAACTTGAGAGACTCGAGTCTACAATCAGTTTTCAAAAGTCTTTCCAGTACAATTCCTTTCAACACCACATTGAAAAAATGAGCAGGTAGTCAAAAAAGGATGATCTGAGAACAAAAGATTTTATTGCAAATAAATACCAAAAACATCAAAAACAATAATTTTGAAAAGAGCATTAAATAGTAGGACAGCTACTGTTAAAATTAATTAGGCCAACAGCAGGGTGTGGTGACACGTGCCTGTAACCCCAGCTACTCAGGAGGCTGAGGCACGAGGATCACTTGAACCTGGGAGGTGGAGGTTGCAGGGAGCCAAGATCACACCACTGCACTCCAGCCTGGAGAACGGAGTGAGAGTCTATCTCAATAAAAAAATAAATAAAATAAAAATAATTAGGCCAAGTGCAGTAGCTCCTACTTATAATCCTAGCACTTTGGGAGGTCAAGATAAATGGACTGCTAGAGACCAGTTCAAGACTAGCCTGGGCAACATGTGAGAGCCCCATCTCTACAAACAATTTTTTTTAATTATCCAGGTGCTGGCCGGGCGCTGTGGCTGACGCCTATAATCCTAGTACTCTGGGAGGTCGAGGTGGGTGGATTGTCTGAGCTCAAGAGTTCGAGACTAGCCTGGCCAACATGGTGAAACCCCCGTCTCTACTAAAAATAAAAAAAATTAGCCAGGTGTGGTGGCATGTGCTTGTAGTCCCAGCTACCCGGGAGGCTGAGGCACAAGAATCACTTGAACCAGGGAGGCAGAGGCTGCAGTGGGCTGAGAACGTGCCTCTTCACTCCAGCCTGGGCAACAGAGTGAGACTCTATCTCCAAAAATAATAATAAATTACCCAGGTGCAGTGGTGCGAGCCTGTAGACTCTGCTACTCAGCTCAAGGCTGTGGTGGGCTGTGATCACACCACTGCACTACAACCTTGGCGACAGGGCAAGACCCTGACTCTACTTTATTTTTTTAAACAATAAATCAACAAATAAAATATATTTTTAAAGAAAACAAAATTAGTGGTAACCCAACTAACCCATCCATTCCACCTCAAATATATGCCACCCCAAGAGAAATGCACATATATGAACACCAAAAAATATACATGATAACATTCTTAGCAGCCTTATTCCTAATAGTGTAAATCTGCAAATGACTCAAATGGCCACCAGCAGTGAAATGGATAAACAGATCACGGTGTGTCTATACGGTGTATCTAACGGTGGCAATGAGTAAAGGCCCTCGGTTTCCATCCTTTTCACAGCCAGGCCTTCTAACCCTTCTGCTGATTCTAAGAGTAACTACCTATTCTTCTAATAGACTCCTTCTGCATTTATATGTGCTAGTTTACATTTTTATAAGAAGCATATATTGGCCGGGCGTAGTGGCTCACGCCTGTAATCCCAGCACTTTGGGACGCCGAGGCGGGTGGATCACGAGGTCAGGAGATCAAGACCATCCTGGCTAACAGGGTGAAACCCCGTTCTACTAAAAATACAAAAACAAAATTAGCCGGGCGTGGTGGCAGGCGCCTGTAGTCCCAGCTACTCAGGAGGCTAAGGCAGGAGAATGGAGTGAACCTGGGAGACGGAGCTTACAGTGAGCCCAGATCGCGCCACTGCACTCCAGCCTGGGCGACACAGCAAGACTCTGTCTCAAAAAAAAAAAAAAAAAAAAAACAAACAAACAAACAAAAAAAAAACAAGAAGCATATACTACCTATACAACCAAAAAATACTGAATAAATTTCCATTTGGGGAGGAAAAAAAGTATGTACCTTTACCTTACAATTCCTAGGAATTTAGCTAAATAAAATAAAACACACTTTTAGAAAATATTTTTTATCAAAGAGGTTTATTTTTGTTTATTTACGATGACAACTGAGATTTACTGAGATAATAAGCCTAAAATATGGTTTTGCTTTTTGGGTTTTTTTTTTTTTTAGACAGAGTCTCGCTCTGTCACCCAGGCTGGAGTGCAGTGGCGTGACCTCAGCTCATTGCAACCTCCTCCTCCTGGGTTCAAGTGATTCTCATGCCTCAGCCTCCCAAGCAGCTGCGCCACCACATCCAGCTAATTTTTGCTTTTCTTTTTTTTTTTTTCAGTAGAGATGGGGTTTCGCCATGTTGGCCAGACTGGTCTTGAACTCCTGGCCTCGAGTGATCTGCCCACCTCGGCCTCCCAAAGTGCTGGGATTACAGGCATGAGGCACCATGCCTGGCCCTGAAATATGTTTTAATAGTAAAAGTCTAGCTAACAATGAGAAAACTGTTATTCCTTTCATTGGCTGAATTTTTTTTTTTTCTTTTGGAGACAGAGTCTCGCTCTGTCTGGAGTACAGTGGCACAATCTCGGCTCACTGTAACCTCCACCTCCCTGGTTCAAGCAATTCCCCTGCCTCGGCCTTCTTGAGTAGCTGGGATTACAGGCGCACGCCACCATGCCTGGCTAAATTTTTTGTATTTTTAGTAGAGACAGGGTCTCACCATGTTGGCCAGACTGGTTTCAAACTCCTGACCTCAGGTGATCCACCCACCTTGGCCTCCCAAAGTGCTGGGATTACAGGCATGAGCCACCACGTTCAGCTGCTCAGCTGGCTAAATGGTTTTTAGAGTTTTTGTTTTTTCTTTTGAGACAGGGTCTCACTCTGTTGCCCAGGCTGCAGTGCAGTGGCACAATCATAGTTTATTGCAGCCTCGACCTCCTGGGCTCAAGGGATCCTCCCACATCGGCCTACCAAATAGCTAGAACTACAGGCAAGCGCCACCACACACAGCTAATTTTTTTATTTTTTGTAGTGATGGAGTCTCCCTATGTTGCCCAAGCTGGTCTCAAAATCCTGGGCTGGAGCGATCCTCCCACCTCAGCCTCCCAAAGTGCTGGGATTACAGGTATGACCCACCACACCTGGCCTGAACAAGTTTTTAAAATACCAAAAGGAAAACAATGATAAAAAGTACACACACACACCCCACAAGAGAGAGAACAGGGACCTCTAACTTCAAAGATAAAACATTTGTGAAAACTATGAGAGAAAACAAAAATAACAAATGAACATTTCAAAAGAGGAAAATGTCCCAAACAGCAAGAACTTTTAAAAGAAACAGAGCCAGCTGGGCACAGTGGCATGTCTGTAATGCCAGTGCTTTGGGAGGCTGCGGTGGGAGGATCGCTTGAGCCCAGGAAGTTGAGGCTGCTATGAGCTGTGATGGCACCACTGCTCTCTAGCCTGGGGGCAGAGCAAGACCCTGTCCAGAAAAAAAAGGAAAGGGGAAGGAGGGAAGGGGGGAGAGAGGGAGGGGAGGCAGCAAGCTATCAACCTGTCACCAGCAGCAACGCGGCACCTCAGGTGGAACCACGGGAAGGCAAGCGGGGACCCACCTGAGCGGCCTTTCCTCTCCGCCCGCTCCAGAAGCCACCGGTCGCGCGTCTCCTGGCCCAGCAGATTGTGGTTGGCCACCGTCTGCCGGAGTTCTTCCTTCCGGGCCCTTCTGTCTTTTTCTTTTTCCCTGTCCTTTCCTCTGCTGTGAGACTTTTCTGCCTCTCGATGTCTCTCCTTCAGCTTTTCTTTCTCCCGGTCTTTTGTGTCTCTTCTCCTCTCCCTCTGTCTGTCTCTGTCCCTCTCCCCACGAGGAATCTCCTTAGCTGTGTGGACTTCGGCCACCCTGTCTCTGCTCCTGGCATCCTGGTCAGGATCCCTGAACCTTGGCTCCTTGTGTTCAGGAAGGTCCATCTCAGACTCGTTATGCAGCTTCTTCTCTCTGTGCTTCTTTTCTTCCTTGGAACCGCCTGACTGTATGGCCTGAAACAAGAGAACAAAGGGTCCTCTGTGACCAGGAAGGCAGATTTCCATTAGACTTTTAATACCTGAATGTGAGAAGCACACGCAGCTGAAGGACCTTAAAACATATTTGCATTCAGCTACTTTCCAATCCCAGTTTCCAATCCCAGATGGGCCAAGGCCTGCATGGATGAGAATTCTTAGAACACTAAAGGACATGGAGTCAAGCTTAGATTTCTACAACTGCCCACCAGCGCCCCAATATCATGGACATTCACATTGATCGGCAAATCAAATCTAAAATACGTGTATTAGAGGGTGAAAAATTACCCATTGGGTACAATGTTCACTATTCGGGTGACAGGTACAATTTGGGTGTCAGGAGCACTAACGGCCCAGACTTCGCCACTCCACAAGATATGCATGTAAGAAACCTGCACCTGTACCCCCTAAATATGAAAAATAAAGTAAAATTCAAAAAAAATAAGTAGGACCAGGCATGGTACCTCACACCTATTATCCCAGCACTTTGGGAGGCTAAGGCAGGAGGATCGCCTGAGGCCAGGAGTTCAAGACTAGCCCGAGCAACATAGCAAGATCCCCATGTCTACCCCCAAAAATTAAAAAATTAGCAAGCCTGGTGGTTCATGCCTGTAGTCCTAGCTACTCGAGAGACTGAGGTGTGAGGGCAGCTCAGGCCCAGAAGGTCAAGGCTGCAGTGAGCTATGGTTTCACCAAGGCTGCAGTGAGCTATGGTTTCACCAAGGCTGCAGTGAGCTATGATTTCACCAAGGCTGCAGTGAGCTATGGTTTCACCAAGGCTGCAGTGAGCTATGATTCCACCAACGCACTCCGGCCTGGGCAAAACAGTGAGACACTGTCTCTAAAAAAAAGAGTAAAATTAATTAACTAAAAATAAATAAATAAATAAAATGCTACATGTGTTAAAAGAGAGATACTGAAGCTGTCTTTTAAAGTTGTTAAAACACAAACCGCCTGGGCCCCATACAAATAACGACCCTCATTCTAAAACTCTCAGGACTCTCATTCCCAAAGCCCCTCTCCCCACCCACCGCTGCGACCCCTGAAGTGAGCATTCCCTGCCCCGGAGCAGTGCGGAGGCCCCTGAGCCATGGCAGGCCCCACGAGTGGTGGGAATGTCCAGCTGGCTTAACCAACGTTCCAGAGGGATCATTAGCTGCACACCTTCACCTCTGAGTTGAAAGTACTTCTGAAATGAGGCACACGTAACCAAAGTTATACCGTGTCGTGTACCAGGTAAAGCGGGTCCAAGAAAACCACACGAGTCCTGCACAGATCCCAATCCAAATCTTTACAATAATTACCCAGAGATGTTTTCTGAGGTCATCTGCTTTCCAGGTATCATCTTTGGTTCTTCTCTAAATAGAAAAGTATAAAGTTAGAATGTTTAAAGTTTAAAATAATTAATTTTCTGTGCTCTAGTGAGCTGCTTTTTCATTAGGCCATTTAAATCAACGGCAGTTAATTCCTGACATGCCAGAAAATACTTCTCTACCTCCTGGAATAAAAGGTAACAGAAATACAGATTTTTAACAATTACTCACTAGTCTAAAATGACACATTATTATAAAATGTATCCCTTTGGCTACTTCAAAACTTAAATATTATAAAATAAAAGTGAAAACACGTTATAACAGCAGTTGAACAACAGAGGAAGGACAAATATTCTGTGGGTTTAAAATATCTTGTGTCAGACTGTATTTTCCAAAAACAGTCACAACAGACTCACGTCCCAAGTCTGTGCTCCTTCTGTGGCCGCTGGGCTCAACCCAGGACAGAAGGCATCGTGGGCCTCCCAGGACAATGGGTTTCCGCCTGGTCCTCCTGGGCTGCAGCTCCAGATACTTCCCTGTGAGGAAGAGAAGCAGCCCTGGGGAGAGGCCCCTACAGATGCCACAGCCCAGAGGGTCCCTCACAGCCAGCACCAGGGCAGGTGTGTGAGAGGCGTGGCCCCTCATGAGTCACCACCTCCTGAACCTCAAGTCTCCCCAGACGAGGCCCCAGGTATCAGCGACAGAACTAAGCCTGCTGCTGTGAGCTCTCCTGATCCACAGAGTATGTGAGAAAATTAGAAGGCTAGGCCGGGCGCGGTGGCTCACGCCTGTAATCCCAGCACTTTGGGAGGCCGAGGCGGGCGGATCACGAGGTCAGGAGATCGAGACCATCCTGGCTAACACAGTGAAACCCCGTCTCTACTAAAAATACAAAAAATTAGCCAGGCGAGGTGGCGGGCGCCTGTAGTCCCATCCCAGCTACTCGGAGAGGCTGAGGCAGGAGAATGGCGTGAACCCGGGAGGCGGAGCTTGCAGTGAGCCGAGATGGTGCCACTGCACTCCAGCCTGGGTGACAGAGCGAGACTCCGTCTCAAAAAAAAAAAAAAAAAAAGAAAATTAGAAGGCTGCTGTTGTCTCACACCACGGCCTTTTACACAGAAACAG
Source organism: Hylobates moloch (assembly GCF_009828535.3). NCBI lineage: Eukaryota > Metazoa > Chordata > Mammalia > Primates > Hylobatidae > Hylobates > Hylobates moloch. Next base: position 9,572 of record NW_026653112.1, read on the forward strand.
CAGCTGGGATGCATGACAGACAGAAATGAGTTTAGCATCTGGTGCATACCAGATGCTATCCTGAGTCAAGCACAATATTTAAATCTCATAACCCTACTAAGAAGGCTACCGGCTCCATTTTTCTAATGAGGACAGTGAGGCATCACAAGGCTCAGCAGCTTTCAGCTCTAGAGTCCTGCCAAGGAACAAATCAGGAGTGGAACCGACACCTGTGGTGGAGTGAATGCTCAAGGGTCGCCAAAGAAAGCCTGCCTGTCCCTGAGGACACCCTATCACACCCGTCTGCCACACTGGGCAACCCGTGGGCCCACAAGCTCACCCGTGTCTCTGGCCCTCCAGGGCCCTGTACTAGTATTCAGCAAATATACGCCAAGCTCCTGGCACACACCGAGCACTGCTGCAGAGCTGGGGCTGTGCAGATAAAACCCAAGAAAGGCCCCAGGCCCAAAAACACCGTCCAACTCCTCTGATGTTTGTTGTTTCTACTGCGGAAGTGTTTGCTCCTCGTTGGATAATCCACCTTTCAAGTGTGATGACACCTCTCTAGCTAAGCCCTCACCTTCTGGAAAGGAAGGCCTATCTTAGTCCTCTGTGTCACCCAGCACTGCTTAGCATGTCGCAGCGCCTCACGACCACCAGCCGTTAAAGAATCGACACTGTGCGTGCCGGGAAAGGAGGCATCCGGGCAGCCGGCTCACCAGGTACCTAACTGTTCTAAGAATCTGAGGGAGAATATTAAAAGAACAAGGTGCCGTGGTCTTAAAACATTTCCACTGACTCTTCAACAACCCTTCCTCTACAAGTCAAGCCAATTCCCCTTCCCACGAACGTGGGCCAGATTCTATGTCACACTCTCCTTCATCGTCGTCTTTTTGTGTTTTTGACAGGGTCTGGTTCTGTCACCCAGGCTGCAGTACAGTGGCACCATCTCGGCCCAAGTCATCCTCCCACCTCAGCCTCCCGAGTAGCTGGGATGACACCTGGCTAATATTTGTATTTTGTAGAGACGGAGTTCCGCCATGTTGCCCAAACTCCTGAGCTCAAGCCGCCCGCCCTGACACACTTCTGATGAGGAGGACGGGGTGGAGGGCCAGGTGTGCACCTTCCTGCTCAGGGTCCCTTCCAGAGCTTCCACCTGGCTGTGGCACCCGCTTGCTCTCACCGTGCACCCTGGGAGACGCAGCTGCCATAGCACAAGGATGCCCAAGCACTCCCAGGGAGGCCCAGGCAGAGGCCAGCACCAGCCCACACCTCAGAAGGGCCCCTCAGCCCGACGCAACCTTCAGGGAGCGTGAGGATTGCACTCTAACGTCCCCCCACGCCACCCCCAAACCCCAACCCACAGGAACCATGAGGACAGTAAAGGTTGACTGTGCTCTAAGGCAAGGTTGGGACTCCCCTTCTGCACCCTCGCCCCCACCTGGGGCGCCTCCTGTCACACTGCACCACTGCCTCCTGGCAACCCTCACGATGGCGATTCCTACAAGATCCGTGCTGGTCTCCCCGAGGAGAGCATGAGCTTTGCCAGTGCAGCCACAGCTCCTTCTTCTGTGCCGCTCCTGCTCCACAGCTGCACTGAGGCCTGAGCAGAACCTCAGTGCAGAACACGCAGGTGCTTATCACCACGCCACAGTAACACACTCCAACAACACAGGGTACAACCCTACAACCCCAGTACAACAGAGCTTCATGCTAAACCTAACCACATATCACCACGCCACAGTAACACACTCCAACAACACAGGGTACAACCCCACAACCCTGGTACAACAGAGCTTGATGATAAACCTAACTTCAGCTGAGCAAAATCAATCAAGGATGATTTCCTGCAGAGAATATACCATAACTATTCAATTTTTCCCTTTGAGAAACACTTCCTTAAAGGTATAAATAAAGGGAGCATTTGGGTATTTGTTTCAAAAAAAAAAAAAAAACAGATTTAGTCCAAATGAAAAATGGAAACTTTTCATGGACAAGCCACTAAAACTCTTCCTGGAATGTGAAAATTAGGGCAAACAAAAAAAGCTGTAATACCTCATAAATATATTAAATAATTATTTTTTTTTTTTTGAGACGGAGTCTTGCTCTGTCACCCAGGCTGGAGTGCAGGGGCACAACCTCAGCTCACTGCAACCTGCACTCCCTAGGTTCAAGCAATTCTCGTGCCTCAGCCTCCTGAGTAGCTGGGATTACAGGCACCCACCACCACGCCCGGCTAAGTTTCATAATTTTAGTAGAGATGGGGTTTCCCCTTGTTGGTCAGGCTGGTCTCAAACTCCCGACCTCAGGTGAGCACCCCCCCCGCCCTCCCAAAGTGCTGGGATTGCAGTTGTGAGCCACCATGCCCGGCTCTTTGTTTAAAGTTAACTTCTACAGAGAGGTTTAATATAGGACCTGCTATAAACTAAAGGGCTGAATGGAACCCAGGACACGAGTGACCAGAGAGGGGACGCCCAGGATACTCGGGGACAGTCCAACCAGAAGACCCAGGAGACCGGGATACCACAGAGAGGGGACGCCCAGGACACCAAGGGGCAGTCCAACCGGGAAACGTGGGCACCACGGAGAGGGGACACCTAGAACATTAGGGGACAGTTCAACCAGGGGACGTGGGTGCTGCACACAGGGGACGCTGAGGACATTCAGGGGACACTGGGAAGGCACTAGGCCACCAGCTCACAATGTGAAAAGTATGTCACAAAATCCATCCAGTGGGGTTTCTTAATGGTCGTTAAAATTACTGATGCTGACAAAGTTAAAAACCTTGAGGACAAGAGGTCTCTGACAGAGATCACAGGATTTTTCTTCGGCCTCTCTAGTTTTCAGCAAGAAAAAAACAGCCATTTTCTTAAATGCACAGAATACTGACTACTTTGGAGCACTTAAAACTCAGCTAATATGGACTGTTTACCCTCAAGGTTTCTATCCATGCTGTCTCCCTCTCTAGAGTTTCAAACTGTTCAACAATGATTTACGGCTTCCCTGCCATCGGTCCCCACTTGCCACATGTAAACCACATGCTTCTGCCAAGGCCTTTTAAAGACCAACTTGACCTGTCCTCAGACTCTGCCCTATGGAGCAGCCCAGCAATCCACGCTTAAAATCAACTCTCCGAGTATGGAACCAAAGGGCAAAGTTCCCCAGCACTCCCATGAGCGGAACAAACTCCAACCTGGGGACGGGGCGGGGAGGAGACTCAGGAGAGTTAAGCAGCAAAACCATCAGCACGATTCAGCCCAGGCACTAGCGGATGAGAACTGGAGCCTGCAGTCTTCAGCGTCTGCAAGCGTGTGTCCTGGGCCGGCATCCTTCATGCCTATATGGGCTGGCATCCTTCATGCCTATAGCAAGCAAACAGGAGATGAGTGGCTGCCCAGCACCAGCTCCCCAGGGCCTCTGTCCCTCGATTTACGCTCGATTTACATCAACTAAATCATCTAGAACCTTTTCATAACAAAACTCTTCGGAGAACTATTCAGTAAGAACCCTGAACGATGTTTACATCCCTTTGATTTGCCTCCTGAATAAAACAGATGAAACTGATTTAACTCCCCTTCCCCTCGATGCAGGGCTTCAAGGGAATTCTTTTCCCCACTCTCATCTCATCCTGAAATCCAAGGAGAAGTAAACCTGGGCTGAAATCACCTCCAAGGTGGTATCACCTCCAAGATGCACCATCAGAGGTGGTGAAGCCAAAACCTCACTTCAGGGAGGACACTCACAGCCCAGACGGAAAGCAGATCCCACCCCTGTGCCATCTTGTCCAACCCACACTCCGAGTGCGTGTGAGGGCTTCCGCGCTCTGTAAGCCAAACAGCAGAAACCCCTGGACCTGACGCTCATTGCTCCTGCCGCATAACCTCCGACAGCTGGGCAGACTCCAGCAAGAAGGTGCCACTGGCATCTGCAGCCACCTGTGGGCAGTGGGCTTCTCCCCTTGCTTTCCAACCCAGCCTCCTCTTTTAGAAAACACTCATCAGAGGTTAAAGTTAAATACTGATTTGAACTAGTTAATTGAACATTAAGAAATGTTTAAAAGACGTTATTTTGGGCCAGGCATGGTGGCTCACACCTGTAATCCTAACAGTTTGCTAGGCTGAGGTAGGAAGATTACTTGAGCCCAGGAGTTCAAGACCAGCCAGGGCAACACAGCAAGACCCCATCTCCATAAAAAAAAAAAAATCAACCAAGCATGGCGGTTCAACCGCAGTCCCAGCTACTCAGGAGGCTAAGATGGGAGGCTCACTTGAGCCCAGGAGGTCAAGGCTGCAGTGAGCTGTGATAACTGCCACTGCACTCCAGCCCAGGCGACACAGCGAGACCCCATCTCTATAAAAAAATAAACAGATGAAAGCGTCACCAGATACTACTATTTCTGCTTCTAACATGTTTCTAAATCCACTCTTCCTTCCAGGGACATTGCCATAAATCCATTCTGGACCTGCAGGACGACCACTAGCTCTGTGCAAAGCAGCAAAGGCACCCTCCAGCCTGAGTCCCCACACGACAGAGACACCGCGGCCCAACCCTGTTACATCCATCTACATGGACCCAGTGGTATAGCGCTGACGCTGACGTCCACATCGTCATCCTGTTCCCTGTATGACACGGAGAAAGAAAAGAAACTAATCTGAGGAATGTGAGCTCCTTTAAATGTTTAGGCCCAGAGCCACTGAAAAGTGACAGTGGTCACGTCTCACTCCCTGCCACACCCAGGGCTAAGGACGTCTGTTCCACCCACCACACCCAGAGCTAAGGACGTCTGCTCCCCACCGACACCCGGAGCTAAGGATGTCCTGCTCTCCCCCCTACCCCACACCGGGAGCTAAGGACGTCCCGCTCCCCCACAACACACCCAGAGCTAAGGACTTCCTGCTCCCCCACAACACACCCGGAGCCAAGGACGTCCCGCTCCCCTCTCAACCTGGAGTCAAGGACGTCCCGCTCCCCCTTCAACCTGGAGCTAAGGACGTCCAGTTCCCCGCTCAGCCCAGAGCCAAGGATGTCCCGCTCCCCCACCCACACCCGGCGCTAAGGACATCCCACACTCCCCCCAACCCGGAGCTAAGGACATCTCGCTCGCCGCCCCACACACCCGGAGCTAAGGACATCCCGCTCCCCTCCACACCCGGAGCTAAGGACGTCCCATTCTCCCCCCATGCCCCCAGCTAAGGCCATCCCACTCCCCCGACACACCTGGAGCTAAGGACGTCTCACTCCCCCAATACCCAGAGCTATGTAAGCCACCTGCTTTATGACCTCTTGACTCAGCATCACCACCAACAGCCATATTATTATTATTATTATTATTATTATTATTATTATTATTATTATTATTTAAAGAGTCTCATTCTGTCACCCAGGCTGGAGTGCAGTGGTGCTGAGAGGTGAAGGCTCCTGGGCTTCTGGGTGGTTGGGGACTTGGAGAACTTTTCTGTCTAGCTAAAGGACTGCAAACACACCAATCAGGACTTTGTGTCTCACTAAAGCTTTGTAAACGCACCAATGAGCACTCTAAAAACGCACCAATCAGCGCTCTGTGTCTAGCTAAAGGTTTGTAAATGCATCAGGATGTGGGCGGGGCCAAATAAGGGAATAAAAGCTGCCCCCCACCCCAGCCAGCAGTGGCAACCTGCTTGGGTCCCCTTCCACACTGTGGAAGCTTTGTGCTTTGTTCTTCACAATAAATCTTGCTGCTGCTCACTCTTTGGGTCCACACTACCTTTATGAGCTGTAACACTCACTGCAAAGGTCTGGGGCTTCACTCCTGAAGTCAGCGAGACCACGAACCCACCAGGAGGAACAAACAACTCTGGATGCTCCACCTTTAAGAGCTGTAACACTCACTGCGAAGGTCTGCGGCTTCACTCCTGAAGTCAGCAAGACCACAAACCCACCAGAAGGAAGAAACTCCGGACACATTTGAACATCTGAAGGAACAAACTCCGGACACACCATCTTTAAGAATTGTAACACCCACTGCGAGGGTCTGTGGCTTCATTCTTGAAGTCAGCGAGACCAAGAACCCACCAGAAGGAGCCAACTCCGGACACAGTGCTATCATAGCTCACTACAGTCTTGACCTCCTGTGCTCAAGCAATCCTCCCACCTCAGCCTCCTGAGTAGCTGGGGCTACAGAAATGCACCACCATGCCCAGGCTTTTTTTTTTTTTTTAAGAGATAGGGTCTTGCTATGTTGCCCAGGCTGGCCTCAAACTCCCATCCTCAAACAATCCTCCCACCTCAGCCTCCCAAAGTGCCAGGATTACAGGCATAAGCCACCACACCTGGCCAATAGCCATAAATTAACCTACCAATGTCATACACTGGACACCAGAATTCGTAACCTGCAGTTCAGTGATGTATAACCAATCAATAATCAATGTTATTTCTGTAAATCAGTACTTGACAAAGTATTTTGTAATCGTCCCCTCTCCTGATTCGTCCTTTTCTCTTTAAACACTCAAGCCTCTCCTTTGTTCTCTGGAGCACCTCCCAGTGTTTCCCAGGCTGTGGCCCTGACAGTCTCTATAATTAATTTTGCCTGGATTTTCTTTAGGTTGACGACACCAACATGAATTCTCAGAATTACAGAGTGGAATGAACAGGGCCACTAATGGCCAGAGCAGTGTGCTTCACTAACCCTATGTGGCAACACACCAAACTAGGGTGCACACTAAAAGACCCAGAATGCAAGGCTGGCTCCCGCCTTTAGGACTGGGACATAATTTACCTTTTGCTGCCCTCATTTTTTTTTTTCAAAATTCCTTACACTATAATTTTTAAGTTATCAAAT
>NW_026653113.1:0-16364 GCF_009828535.3 Hylobates moloch
CCACATGGCGCCCAGCACTCACAGTCGGCCCTCCTGGCCTCTCCACATGGCGCCCAGCACTCACAGTCGGCCCTCCTGGCCTCTCCACATGGCGCCCAGCACTCACAGTCGGCCTTCCTGGCCTCCACAGCCTCATCCCTCATGCTGGTGGCCCTCAGCCTAAGCTCTGCCAGCCCTGGGGTCCCTCCTGGGCAAGCTCTGACTTCTCTGAGAGATGCCCTCTCTGGCGAGTATGACAGCACAAGGCTGCCACATCTCTCACATCACTCTCCTAATTAGTCCCATGCAGATGGAGAGTCTTGAAAATGGGACCAGAGTTTAACCATCTCTGTGACTAAAACACTCCAACCTGGGTGACAGAGCAAGACCCTGTCTCTAAAAAATAAAAAAAAGGAGAGAAAAAAAATAAGCAAAAGTACACAAGTAGTAAATAACAAAAGACAGTAAACCTGCTTTCAAAAATGCCCAGCAATGCCATTTTCTTCTGAATCAAATGAGCAAAACTTTTAAACGAAGATGGTGCCCAGCTCCTGCTTAGGACATGAGGAATTTTGCTCTGATGATATAAATAATTACAACTTTTATGTAAAGCTAATGGGTTAAGTTTACATTTACTCTGATCCAGCAAGTTCATTTCCAGAAATTAATCATAAGGGAATAATTATGAACGAACCAAAAAGCATCCCATCTGGATGTCTTTATAATTTACACAAAAAACACAAACACACAGAAACAACCTAAGTGTGCAGAACGCAGGTGCCTGGAGAGCACCAACACATCTGCACCGTGGAACAACAAGCCGCGCGCGCTGAAACACAGGGAGAGACAGGATTACTCAGGAAAAGGCTCAAAATGTGTTCCGTTTAAACAATTTATAAAACAGTAAAAATCTACAGAAAACAATGTTGTACATGCACAAATATAGAGACGTGGAAAAAGACACACCTAAATGCTATCAATATTACCTGTGGGTGAGGATTAGACGGTCTCTGTTTTCTTATTACTGATTTGTATCTTCTAAAGTTTCTAAAATCATCACATGCTACCTTTGGAATCAGAAAAGCACACTGGACTATGAGGGAAAGAAACCGGCTACACACAGTGCTGGAGGCCTTTTCCAGGCCTGAAATCCTGGCTTAGGGCATTTTCTAAAAATGCTTCCAACAGTAATGCTTGAAACATCCTTTACAACCCTTTTCCCAGGCCCTGCTTCGTGTACCTTTCTTTCTCGGTATCTTCTCTCTCTGTCTTCATCTCCTCCTTCAGAGTCTTCATCCTTCTCTTCACTTCTTACTTTACTTACTAAAAGTAAAACATATTTTTAATACTCCCAAATGTTAGCACATCAAAAAGCTCTTTTAACATCTTGCTATGGATGGTATTGCACATTTTATATTTATTAATATGTATTTTAAAATATTCTTCAACTAAAACACATGCCTCCAACTCAAGAATGAAGAGTTCTAGTATCAAATTTAAAATGAAGGAGATGAACATGGCAATCTGAGTGATATGGTTTGGATCTGTGTCCCCACCCAAATCTCACACTGAAATGTAGTCCCCAATGCTGAAGGTGGGACCTGGTGGGAGGTGACTGGATCATGGGGGTGAATTTCCCCCTGGGTGCTGTTCTTGTGATACTGAGTGAGTTCTCACAAGATCTGGTTGTTTCAAAGTGTATGGCACCTCCCCACTCTCTCCCTTCCTCCTGCCCTGGCCCTGTAAGACGTCACTGCTTCGCTTCACCTTCCCCTAAGACTGTAAGTCTCCTGTGGCCTCCCCAGCCGTGTTCCTGTACAGCCTGCCCAACTGTGAGCCAATTAAACCTCTTTTCTTTATAAATTCCCCAGCCTCGGGTGTTTCTGTACAGCAGTATGAGGACAGACTCGTACACTAAGGAACAGAGAGACTTCTTGCCTCACTCAGTTTGCTGCTGAAGCAACCAGGCAAATGTCTGAGTAACCCCTGGAAATTCAAGAGGGCACCAGACCAAACTCATACAGCCTTCAGGGTTTCTGCGCATCATGCAGAAGCAGAGCTTAGTCTGAACAGGAGAACCAGCCCAATCAGCCAAACACTTTAGCCAAATGTGAGCTCCAGGGAAATGCCTGCCCTCCTGGATGCACTGAGGACCCAGAGCAGCCCCCATACCTCCTGGCACCCCCACTGCTGAGGGGACCAAGGAAGCCAGAGGCCCCTGAATAAACAAGGAAGCCAGGTGCGGCAGACTCCCCAGGGCACCAGACTACAGCATCCATCCTGGGCTGGGGAGGCTGAAGCACCAAGGCCCAGTATGACCTGCAAGAGAGACCGGGGGCAAACAGAGCCAGGCAGGTACCGATAACACCAAAGCATCATCCAACAAGGAAAGCTGGACTTTCACTTCTGAATCTGCACACAAAAAAGGCATCAGATGTAAAATTCAGAGAGTGGACACTTTAAAAGATCAGGGCAAAGTTAAACTTTCAAACATCACTGAGGCAAAGTGCATTCATTCAAAAAGCATTTACCAGGCTGGGCACGGTGGCTCACACCTGTAATCCCAGCACTTCGGGAGGCCGAGGCAGGTGGATCACGAGGTCAGGAGTTCAAGATCAGCCTGGCCAACATGGTGAAACCCCATCTTTACTAAAAATACAAAAATTAGCCAGGCGTGGTGGCGTGTGCCTGTAATCCCAGCTACTCGGGAGGCTGAGGAAGAGAATTGCTTGAACCCAGGAGACAGGGGATGCAGTGAGCAAAGACTGCAACACTGCACTCCAGCCTGGGCAACAGAGCAAGACTCCTTCTCAGAAAAAAAAAAAAAAAGGCATTTACCAAGCACTGAGCACTCTTCTAGGAGTCTGGGTTACAAGGGGAGGGCCCCACAACAGGTAGATTTTCAAGGCTGAAACCCCAGGACTCTCCGAGAGACTGGAAGAGAAAGCAGGACATCAGGATACGTCCCAGGTCTTCTGACCTCAGGACGCAAGGATGCAGGTGCTATCAACTGAGATGGGCAAGCCTGCAGGACAGCCGGTGTGGAGGGGCTACCGGAAGCTCCATGTGGGGTACACTGCGTTTGTGTTACCCATTAGACATCAAAGCACAGGGGATACACAAGCCTGGAATTCAGGGACGATGCCCAGCTGGAGGTAAAAACTTCGAAATAAGGACACAGACAAACAGTATTTAAAACCATGAGACTAGATCCAGCCAGCAAGGGCAAGGGGTTGCTCCAGAGGAGGCCTGGGGACCCAGTCCTGGATAAAGGCCACACTGCACAGATGGGCGGTGCGGAAAGAAAGGAGATGAGAAGAGATGTACAGAGGGAACAACTTGAGAGACTCGAGTCTACAATCAGTTTTCAAAAGTCTTTCCAGTACAATTCCTTTCAACACCACATTGAAAAAATGAGCAGGTAGTCAAAAAAGGATGATCTGAGAACAAAAGATTTTATTGCAAATAAATACCAAAAACATCAAAAACAATAATTTTGAAAAGAGCATTAAATAGTAGGACAGCTACTGTTAAAATTAATTAGGCCAACAGCAGGGTGTGGTGACACGTGCCTGTAACCCCAGCTACTCAGGAGGCTGAGGCACGAGGATCACTTGAACCTGGGAGGTGGAGGTTGCAGGGAGCCAAGATCACACCACTGCACTCCAGCCTGGAGAACGGAGTGAGAGTCTATCTCAATAAAAAAATAAATAAAATAAAAATAATTAGGCCAAGTGCAGTAGCTCCTACTTATAATCCTAGCACTTTGGGAGGTCAAGATAAATGGACTGCTAGAGACCAGTTCAAGACTAGCCTGGGCAACATGTGAGAGCCCCATCTCTACAAACAATTTTTTTTAATTATCCAGGTGCTGGCCGGGCGCTGTGGCTGACGCCTATAATCCTAGTACTCTGGGAGGTCGAGGTGGGTGGATTGTCTGAGCTCAAGAGTTCGAGACTAGCCTGGCCAACATGGTGAAACCCCCGTCTCTACTAAAAATAAAAAAAATTAGCCAGGTGTGGTGGCATGTGCTTGTAGTCCCAGCTACCCGGGAGGCTGAGGCACAAGAATCACTTGAACCAGGGAGGCAGAGGCTGCAGTGGGCTGAGAACGTGCCTCTTCACTCCAGCCTGGGCAACAGAGTGAGACTCTATCTCCAAAAATAATAATAAATTACCCAGGTGCAGTGGTGCGAGCCTGTAGACTCTGCTACTCAGCTCAAGGCTGTGGTGGGCTGTGATCACACCACTGCACTACAACCTTGGCGACAGGGCAAGACCCTGACTCTACTTTATTTTTTTAAACAATAAATCAACAAATAAAATATATTTTTAAAGAAAACAAAATTAGTGGTAACCCAACTAACCCATCCATTCCACCTCAAATATATGCCACCCCAAGAGAAATGCACATATATGAACACCAAAAAATATACATGATAACATTCTTAGCAGCCTTATTCCTAATAGTGTAAATCTGCAAATGACTCAAATGGCCACCAGCAGTGAAATGGATAAACAGATCACGGTGTGTCTATACGGTGTATCTAACGGTGGCAATGAGTAAAGGCCCTCGGTTTCCATCCTTTTCACAGCCAGGCCTTCTAACCCTTCTGCTGATTCTAAGAGTAACTACCTATTCTTCTAATAGACTCCTTCTGCATTTATATGTGCTAGTTTACATTTTTATAAGAAGCATATATTGGCCGGGCGTAGTGGCTCACGCCTGTAATCCCAGCACTTTGGGACGCCGAGGCGGGTGGATCACGAGGTCAGGAGATCAAGACCATCCTGGCTAACAGGGTGAAACCCCGTTCTACTAAAAATACAAAAACAAAATTAGCCGGGCGTGGTGGCAGGCGCCTGTAGTCCCAGCTACTCAGGAGGCTAAGGCAGGAGAATGGAGTGAACCTGGGAGACGGAGCTTACAGTGAGCCCAGATCGCGCCACTGCACTCCAGCCTGGGCGACACAGCAAGACTCTGTCTCAAAAAAAAAAAAAAAAAAAAAACAAACAAACAAACAAAAAAAAAACAAGAAGCATATACTACCTATACAACCAAAAAATACTGAATAAATTTCCATTTGGGGAGGAAAAAAAGTATGTACCTTTACCTTACAATTCCTAGGAATTTAGCTAAATAAAATAAAACACACTTTTAGAAAATATTTTTTATCAAAGAGGTTTATTTTTGTTTATTTACGATGACAACTGAGATTTACTGAGATAATAAGCCTAAAATATGGTTTTGCTTTTTGGGTTTTTTTTTTTTTTAGACAGAGTCTCGCTCTGTCACCCAGGCTGGAGTGCAGTGGCGTGACCTCAGCTCATTGCAACCTCCTCCTCCTGGGTTCAAGTGATTCTCATGCCTCAGCCTCCCAAGCAGCTGCGCCACCACATCCAGCTAATTTTTGCTTTTCTTTTTTTTTTTTTCAGTAGAGATGGGGTTTCGCCATGTTGGCCAGACTGGTCTTGAACTCCTGGCCTCGAGTGATCTGCCCACCTCGGCCTCCCAAAGTGCTGGGATTACAGGCATGAGGCACCATGCCTGGCCCTGAAATATGTTTTAATAGTAAAAGTCTAGCTAACAATGAGAAAACTGTTATTCCTTTCATTGGCTGAATTTTTTTTTTTTCTTTTGGAGACAGAGTCTCGCTCTGTCTGGAGTACAGTGGCACAATCTCGGCTCACTGTAACCTCCACCTCCCTGGTTCAAGCAATTCCCCTGCCTCGGCCTTCTTGAGTAGCTGGGATTACAGGCGCACGCCACCATGCCTGGCTAAATTTTTTGTATTTTTAGTAGAGACAGGGTCTCACCATGTTGGCCAGACTGGTTTCAAACTCCTGACCTCAGGTGATCCACCCACCTTGGCCTCCCAAAGTGCTGGGATTACAGGCATGAGCCACCACGTTCAGCTGCTCAGCTGGCTAAATGGTTTTTAGAGTTTTTGTTTTTTCTTTTGAGACAGGGTCTCACTCTGTTGCCCAGGCTGCAGTGCAGTGGCACAATCATAGTTTATTGCAGCCTCGACCTCCTGGGCTCAAGGGATCCTCCCACATCGGCCTACCAAATAGCTAGAACTACAGGCAAGCGCCACCACACACAGCTAATTTTTTTATTTTTTGTAGTGATGGAGTCTCCCTATGTTGCCCAAGCTGGTCTCAAAATCCTGGGCTGGAGCGATCCTCCCACCTCAGCCTCCCAAAGTGCTGGGATTACAGGTATGACCCACCACACCTGGCCTGAACAAGTTTTTAAAATACCAAAAGGAAAACAATGATAAAAAGTACACACACACACCCCACAAGAGAGAGAACAGGGACCTCTAACTTCAAAGATAAAACATTTGTGAAAACTATGAGAGAAAACAAAAATAACAAATGAACATTTCAAAAGAGGAAAATGTCCCAAACAGCAAGAACTTTTAAAAGAAACAGAGCCAGCTGGGCACAGTGGCATGTCTGTAATGCCAGTGCTTTGGGAGGCTGCGGTGGGAGGATCGCTTGAGCCCAGGAAGTTGAGGCTGCTATGAGCTGTGATGGCACCACTGCTCTCTAGCCTGGGGGCAGAGCAAGACCCTGTCCAGAAAAAAAAGGAAAGGGGAAGGAGGGAAGGGGGGAGAGAGGGAGGGGAGGCAGCAAGCTATCAACCTGTCACCAGCAGCAACGCGGCACCTCAGGTGGAACCACGGGAAGGCAAGCGGGGACCCACCTGAGCGGCCTTTCCTCTCCGCCCGCTCCAGAAGCCACCGGTCGCGCGTCTCCTGGCCCAGCAGATTGTGGTTGGCCACCGTCTGCCGGAGTTCTTCCTTCCGGGCCCTTCTGTCTTTTTCTTTTTCCCTGTCCTTTCCTCTGCTGTGAGACTTTTCTGCCTCTCGATGTCTCTCCTTCAGCTTTTCTTTCTCCCGGTCTTTTGTGTCTCTTCTCCTCTCCCTCTGTCTGTCTCTGTCCCTCTCCCCACGAGGAATCTCCTTAGCTGTGTGGACTTCGGCCACCCTGTCTCTGCTCCTGGCATCCTGGTCAGGATCCCTGAACCTTGGCTCCTTGTGTTCAGGAAGGTCCATCTCAGACTCGTTATGCAGCTTCTTCTCTCTGTGCTTCTTTTCTTCCTTGGAACCGCCTGACTGTATGGCCTGAAACAAGAGAACAAAGGGTCCTCTGTGACCAGGAAGGCAGATTTCCATTAGACTTTTAATACCTGAATGTGAGAAGCACACGCAGCTGAAGGACCTTAAAACATATTTGCATTCAGCTACTTTCCAATCCCAGTTTCCAATCCCAGATGGGCCAAGGCCTGCATGGATGAGAATTCTTAGAACACTAAAGGACATGGAGTCAAGCTTAGATTTCTACAACTGCCCACCAGCGCCCCAATATCATGGACATTCACATTGATCGGCAAATCAAATCTAAAATACGTGTATTAGAGGGTGAAAAATTACCCATTGGGTACAATGTTCACTATTCGGGTGACAGGTACAATTTGGGTGTCAGGAGCACTAACGGCCCAGACTTCGCCACTCCACAAGATATGCATGTAAGAAACCTGCACCTGTACCCCCTAAATATGAAAAATAAAGTAAAATTCAAAAAAAATAAGTAGGACCAGGCATGGTACCTCACACCTATTATCCCAGCACTTTGGGAGGCTAAGGCAGGAGGATCGCCTGAGGCCAGGAGTTCAAGACTAGCCCGAGCAACATAGCAAGATCCCCATGTCTACCCCCAAAAATTAAAAAATTAGCAAGCCTGGTGGTTCATGCCTGTAGTCCTAGCTACTCGAGAGACTGAGGTGTGAGGGCAGCTCAGGCCCAGAAGGTCAAGGCTGCAGTGAGCTATGGTTTCACCAAGGCTGCAGTGAGCTATGGTTTCACCAAGGCTGCAGTGAGCTATGATTTCACCAAGGCTGCAGTGAGCTATGGTTTCACCAAGGCTGCAGTGAGCTATGATTCCACCAACGCACTCCGGCCTGGGCAAAACAGTGAGACACTGTCTCTAAAAAAAAGAGTAAAATTAATTAACTAAAAATAAATAAATAAATAAAATGCTACATGTGTTAAAAGAGAGATACTGAAGCTGTCTTTTAAAGTTGTTAAAACACAAACCGCCTGGGCCCCATACAAATAACGACCCTCATTCTAAAACTCTCAGGACTCTCATTCCCAAAGCCCCTCTCCCCACCCACCGCTGCGACCCCTGAAGTGAGCATTCCCTGCCCCGGAGCAGTGCGGAGGCCCCTGAGCCATGGCAGGCCCCACGAGTGGTGGGAATGTCCAGCTGGCTTAACCAACGTTCCAGAGGGATCATTAGCTGCACACCTTCACCTCTGAGTTGAAAGTACTTCTGAAATGAGGCACACGTAACCAAAGTTATACCGTGTCGTGTACCAGGTAAAGCGGGTCCAAGAAAACCACACGAGTCCTGCACAGATCCCAATCCAAATCTTTACAATAATTACCCAGAGATGTTTTCTGAGGTCATCTGCTTTCCAGGTATCATCTTTGGTTCTTCTCTAAATAGAAAAGTATAAAGTTAGAATGTTTAAAGTTTAAAATAATTAATTTTCTGTGCTCTAGTGAGCTGCTTTTTCATTAGGCCATTTAAATCAACGGCAGTTAATTCCTGACATGCCAGAAAATACTTCTCTACCTCCTGGAATAAAAGGTAACAGAAATACAGATTTTTAACAATTACTCACTAGTCTAAAATGACACATTATTATAAAATGTATCCCTTTGGCTACTTCAAAACTTAAATATTATAAAATAAAAGTGAAAACACGTTATAACAGCAGTTGAACAACAGAGGAAGGACAAATATTCTGTGGGTTTAAAATATCTTGTGTCAGACTGTATTTTCCAAAAACAGTCACAACAGACTCACGTCCCAAGTCTGTGCTCCTTCTGTGGCCGCTGGGCTCAACCCAGGACAGAAGGCATCGTGGGCCTCCCAGGACAATGGGTTTCCGCCTGGTCCTCCTGGGCTGCAGCTCCAGATACTTCCCTGTGAGGAAGAGAAGCAGCCCTGGGGAGAGGCCCCTACAGATGCCACAGCCCAGAGGGTCCCTCACAGCCAGCACCAGGGCAGGTGTGTGAGAGGCGTGGCCCCTCATGAGTCACCACCTCCTGAACCTCAAGTCTCCCCAGACGAGGCCCCAGGTATCAGCGACAGAACTAAGCCTGCTGCTGTGAGCTCTCCTGATCCACAGAGTATGTGAGAAAATTAGAAGGCTAGGCCGGGCGCGGTGGCTCACGCCTGTAATCCCAGCACTTTGGGAGGCCGAGGCGGGCGGATCACGAGGTCAGGAGATCGAGACCATCCTGGCTAACACAGTGAAACCCCGTCTCTACTAAAAATACAAAAAATTAGCCAGGCGAGGTGGCGGGCGCCTGTAGTCCCATCCCAGCTACTCGGAGAGGCTGAGGCAGGAGAATGGCGTGAACCCGGGAGGCGGAGCTTGCAGTGAGCCGAGATGGTGCCACTGCACTCCAGCCTGGGTGACAGAGCGAGACTCCGTCTCAAAAAAAAAAAAAAAAAAAGAAAATTAGAAGGCTGCTGTTGTCTCACACCACGGCCTTTTACACAGAAACAGCAGCTGGGATGCATGACAGACAGAAATGAGTTTAGCATCTGGTGCATACCAGATGCTATCCTGAGTCAAGCACAATATTTAAATCTCATAACCCTACTAAGAAGGCTACCGGCTCCATTTTTCTAATGAGGACAGTGAGGCATCACAAGGCTCAGCAGCTTTCAGCTCTAGAGTCCTGCCAAGGAACAAATCAGGAGTGGAACCGACACCTGTGGTGGAGTGAATGCTCAAGGGTCGCCAAAGAAAGCCTGCCTGTCCCTGAGGACACCCTATCACACCCGTCTGCCACACTGGGCAACCCGTGGGCCCACAAGCTCACCCGTGTCTCTGGCCCTCCAGGGCCCTGTACTAGTATTCAGCAAATATACGCCAAGCTCCTGGCACACACCGAGCACTGCTGCAGAGCTGGGGCTGTGCAGATAAAACCCAAGAAAGGCCCCAGGCCCAAAAACACCGTCCAACTCCTCTGATGTTTGTTGTTTCTACTGCGGAAGTGTTTGCTCCTCGTTGGATAATCCACCTTTCAAGTGTGATGACACCTCTCTAGCTAAGCCCTCACCTTCTGGAAAGGAAGGCCTATCTTAGTCCTCTGTGTCACCCAGCACTGCTTAGCATGTCGCAGCGCCTCACGACCACCAGCCGTTAAAGAATCGACACTGTGCGTGCCGGGAAAGGAGGCATCCGGGCAGCCGGCTCACCAGGTACCTAACTGTTCTAAGAATCTGAGGGAGAATATTAAAAGAACAAGGTGCCGTGGTCTTAAAACATTTCCACTGACTCTTCAACAACCCTTCCTCTACAAGTCAAGCCAATTCCCCTTCCCACGAACGTGGGCCAGATTCTATGTCACACTCTCCTTCATCGTCGTCTTTTTGTGTTTTTGACAGGGTCTGGTTCTGTCACCCAGGCTGCAGTACAGTGGCACCATCTCGGCCCAAGTCATCCTCCCACCTCAGCCTCCCGAGTAGCTGGGATGACACCTGGCTAATATTTGTATTTTGTAGAGACGGAGTTCCGCCATGTTGCCCAAACTCCTGAGCTCAAGCCGCCCGCCCTGACACACTTCTGATGAGGAGGACGGGGTGGAGGGCCAGGTGTGCACCTTCCTGCTCAGGGTCCCTTCCAGAGCTTCCACCTGGCTGTGGCACCCGCTTGCTCTCACCGTGCACCCTGGGAGACGCAGCTGCCATAGCACAAGGATGCCCAAGCACTCCCAGGGAGGCCCAGGCAGAGGCCAGCACCAGCCCACACCTCAGAAGGGCCCCTCAGCCCGACGCAACCTTCAGGGAGCGTGAGGATTGCACTCTAACGTCCCCCCACGCCACCCCCAAACCCCAACCCACAGGAACCATGAGGACAGTAAAGGTTGACTGTGCTCTAAGGCAAGGTTGGGACTCCCCTTCTGCACCCTCGCCCCCACCTGGGGCGCCTCCTGTCACACTGCACCACTGCCTCCTGGCAACCCTCACGATGGCGATTCCTACAAGATCCGTGCTGGTCTCCCCGAGGAGAGCATGAGCTTTGCCAGTGCAGCCACAGCTCCTTCTTCTGTGCCGCTCCTGCTCCACAGCTGCACTGAGGCCTGAGCAGAACCTCAGTGCAGAACACGCAGGTGCTTATCACCACGCCACAGTAACACACTCCAACAACACAGGGTACAACCCTACAACCCCAGTACAACAGAGCTTCATGCTAAACCTAACCACATATCACCACGCCACAGTAACACACTCCAACAACACAGGGTACAACCCCACAACCCTGGTACAACAGAGCTTGATGATAAACCTAACTTCAGCTGAGCAAAATCAATCAAGGATGATTTCCTGCAGAGAATATACCATAACTATTCAATTTTTCCCTTTGAGAAACACTTCCTTAAAGGTATAAATAAAGGGAGCATTTGGGTATTTGTTTCAAAAAAAAAAAAAAACAGATTTAGTCCAAATGAAAAATGGAAACTTTTCATGGACAAGCCACTAAAACTCTTCCTGGAATGTGAAAATTAGGGCAAACAAAAAAAGCTGTAATACCTCATAAATATATTAAATAATTATTTTTTTTTTTTTGAGACGGAGTCTTGCTCTGTCACCCAGGCTGGAGTGCAGGGGCACAACCTCAGCTCACTGCAACCTGCACTCCCTAGGTTCAAGCAATTCTCGTGCCTCAGCCTCCTGAGTAGCTGGGATTACAGGCACCCACCACCACGCCCGGCTAAGTTTCATAATTTTAGTAGAGATGGGGTTTCCCCTTGTTGGTCAGGCTGGTCTCAAACTCCCGACCTCAGGTGAGCACCCCCCCCGCCCTCCCAAAGTGCTGGGATTGCAGTTGTGAGCCACCATGCCCGGCTCTTTGTTTAAAGTTAACTTCTACAGAGAGGTTTAATATAGGACCTGCTATAAACTAAAGGGCTGAATGGAACCCAGGACACGAGTGACCAGAGAGGGGACGCCCAGGATACTCGGGGACAGTCCAACCAGAAGACCCAGGAGACCGGGATACCACAGAGAGGGGACGCCCAGGACACCAAGGGGCAGTCCAACCGGGAAACGTGGGCACCACGGAGAGGGGACACCTAGAACATTAGGGGACAGTTCAACCAGGGGACGTGGGTGCTGCACACAGGGGACGCTGAGGACATTCAGGGGACACTGGGAAGGCACTAGGCCACCAGCTCACAATGTGAAAAGTATGTCACAAAATCCATCCAGTGGGGTTTCTTAATGGTCGTTAAAATTACTGATGCTGACAAAGTTAAAAACCTTGAGGACAAGAGGTCTCTGACAGAGATCACAGGATTTTTCTTCGGCCTCTCTAGTTTTCAGCAAGAAAAAAACAGCCATTTTCTTAAATGCACAGAATACTGACTACTTTGGAGCACTTAAAACTCAGCTAATATGGACTGTTTACCCTCAAGGTTTCTATCCATGCTGTCTCCCTCTCTAGAGTTTCAAACTGTTCAACAATGATTTACGGCTTCCCTGCCATCGGTCCCCACTTGCCACATGTAAACCACATGCTTCTGCCAAGGCCTTTTAAAGACCAACTTGACCTGTCCTCAGACTCTGCCCTATGGAGCAGCCCAGCAATCCACGCTTAAAATCAACTCTCCGAGTATGGAACCAAAGGGCAAAGTTCCCCAGCACTCCCATGAGCGGAACAAACTCCAACCTGGGGACGGGGCGGGGAGGAGACTCAGGAGAGTTAAGCAGCAAAACCATCAGCACGATTCAGCCCAGGCACTAGCGGATGAGAACTGGAGCCTGCAGTCTTCAGCGTCTGCAAGCGTGTGTCCTGGGCCGGCATCCTTCATGCCTATATGGGCTGGCATCCTTCATGCCTATAGCAAGCAAACAGGAGATGAGTGGCTGCCCAGCACCAGCTCCCCAGGGCCTCTGTCCCTCGATTTACGCTCGATTTACATCAACTAAATCATCTAGAACCTTTTCATAACAAAACTCTTCGGAGAACTATTCAGTAAGAACCCTGAACGATGTTTACATCCCTTTGATTTGCCTCCTGAATAAAACAGATGAAACTGATTTAACTCCCCTTCCCCTCGATGCAGGGCTTCAAGGGAATTCTTTTCCCCACTCTCATCTCATCCTGAAATCCAAGGAGAAGTAAACCTGGGCTGAAATCACCTCCAAGGTGGTATCACCTCCAAGATGCACCATCAGAGGTGGTGAAGCCAAAACCTCACTTCAGGGAGGACACTCACAGCCCAGACGGAAAGCAGATCCCACCCCTGTGCCATCTTGTCCAACCCACACTCCGAGTGCGTGTGAGGGCTTCCGCGCTCTGTAAGCCAAACAGCAGAAACCCCTGGACCTGACGCTCATTGCTCCTGCCGCATAACCTCCGACAGCTGGGCAGACTCCAGCAAGAAGGTGCCACTGGCATCTGCAGCCACCTGTGGGCAGTGGGCTTCTCCCCTTGCTTTCCAACCCAGCCTCCTCTTTTAGAAAACACTCATCAGAGGTTAAAGTTAAATACTGATTTGAACTAGTTAATTGAACATTAAGAAATGTTTAAAAGACGTTATTTTGGGCCAGGCATGGTGGCTCACACCTGTAATCCTAACAGTTTGCTAGGCTGAGGTAGGAAGATTACTTGAGCCCAGGAGTTCAAGACCAGCCAGGGCAACACAGCAAGACCCCATCTCCATAAAAAAAAAAAATCAACCAAGCATGGCGGTTCAACCGCAGTCCCAGCTACTCAGGAGGCTAAGATGGGAGGCTCACTTGAGCCCAGGAGGTCAAGGCTGCAGTGAGCTGTGATAACTGCCACTGCACTCCAGCCCAGGCGACACAGCGAGACCCCATCTCTATAAAAAAATAAACAGATGAAAGCGTCACCAGATACTACTATTTCTGCTTCTAACATGTTTCTAAATCCACTCTTCCTTCCAGGGACATTGCCATAAATCCATTCTGGACCTGCAGGACGACCACTAGCTCTGTGCAAAGCAGCAAAGGCACCCTCCAGCCTGAGTCCCCACACGACAGAGACACCGCGGCCCAACCCTGTTACATCCATCTACATGGACCCAGTGGTATAGCGCTGACGCTGACGTCCACATCGTCATCCTGTTCCCTGTATGACACGGAGAAAGAAAAGAAACTAATCTGAGGAATGTGAGCTCCTTTAAATGTTTAGGCCCAGAGCCACTGAAAAGTGACAGTGGTCACGTCTCACTCCCTGCCACACCCAGGGCTAAGGACGTCTGTTCCACCCACCACACCCAGAGCTAAGGACGTCTGCTCCCCACCGACACCCGGAGCTAAGGATGTCCTGCTCTCCCCCCTACCCCACACCGGGAGCTAAGGACGTCCCGCTCCCCCACAACACACCCAGAGCTAAGGACTTCCTGCTCCCCCACAACACACCCGGAGCCAAGGACGTCCCGCTCCCCTCTCAACCTGGAGTCAAGGACGTCCCGCTCCCCCTTCAACCTGGAGCTAAGGACGTCCAGTTCCCCGCTCAGCCCAGAGCCAAGGATGTCCCGCTCCCCCACCCACACCCGGCGCTAAGGACATCCCACACTCCCCCCAACCCGGAGCTAAGGACATCTCGCTCGCCGCCCCACACACCCGGAGCTAAGGACATCCCGCTCCCCTCCACACCCGGAGCTAAGGACGTCCCATTCTCCCCCCATGCCCCCAGCTAAGGCCATCCCACTCCCCCGACACACCTGGAGCTAAGGACGTCTCACTCCCCCAATACCCAGAGCTATGTAAGCCACCTGCTTTATGACCTCTTGACTCAGCATCACCACCAACAGCCATATTATTATTATTATTATTATTATTATTATTATTATTATTATTATTATTTAAAGAGTCTCATTCTGTCACCCAGGCTGGAGTGCAGTGGTGCTGAGAGGTGAAGGCTCCTGGGCTTCTGGGTGGTTGGGGACTTGGAGAACTTTTCTGTCTAGCTAAAGGACTGCAAACACACCAATCAGGACTTTGTGTCTCACTAAAGCTTTGTAAACGCACCAATGAGCACTCTAAAAACGCACCAATCAGCGCTCTGTGTCTAGCTAAAGGTTTGTAAATGCATCAGGATGTGGGCGGGGCCAAATAAGGGAATAAAAGCTGCCCCCCACCCCAGCCAGCAGTGGCAACCTGCTTGGGTCCCCTTCCACACTGTGGAAGCTTTGTGCTTTGTTCTTCACAATAAATCTTGCTGCTGCTCACTCTTTGGGTCCACACTACCTTTATGAGCTGTAACACTCACTGCAAAGGTCTGGGGCTTCACTCCTGAAGTCAGCGAGACCACGAACCCACCAGGAGGAACAAACAACTCTGGATGCTCCACCTTTAAGAGCTGTAACACTCACTGCGAAGGTCTGCGGCTTCACTCCTGAAGTCAGCAAGACCACAAACCCACCAGAAGGAAGAAACTCCGGACACATTTGAACATCTGAAGGAACAAACTCCGGACACACCATCTTTAAGAATTGTAACACCCACTGCGAGGGTCTGTGGCTTCATTCTTGAAGTCAGCGAGACCAAGAACCCACCAGAAGGAGCCAACTCCGGACACAGTGCTATCATAGCTCACTACAGTCTTGACCTCCTGTGCTCAAGCAATCCTCCCACCTCAGCCTCCTGAGTAGCTGGGGCTACAGAAATGCACCACCATGCCCAGGCTTTTTTTTTTTTTTTTAAGAGATAGGGTCTTGCTATGTTGCCCAGGCTGGCCTCAAACTCCCATCCTCAAACAATCCTCCCACCTCAGCCTCCCAAAGTGCCAGGATTACAGGCATAAGCCACCACACCTGGCCAATAGCCATAAATTAACCTACCAATGTCATACACTGGACACCAGAATTCGTAACCTGCAGTTCAGTGATGTATAACCAATCAATAATCAATGTTATTTCTGTAAATCAGTACTTGACAAAGTATTTTGTAATCGTCCCCTCTCCTGATTCGTCCTTTTCTCTTTAAACACTCAAGCCTCTCCTTTGTTCTCTGGAGCACCTCCCAGTGTTTCCCAGGCTGTGGCCCTGACAGTCTCTATAATTAATTTTGCCTGGATTTTCTTTAGGTTGACGACACCAACATGAATTCTCAGAATTACAGAGTGGAATGAACAGGGCCACTAATGGCCAGAGCAGTGTGCTTCACTAACCCTATGTGGCAACACACCAAACTAGGGTGCACACTAAAAGACCCAGAATGCAAGGCTGGCTCCCGCCTTTAGGACTGGGACATAATTTACCTTTTGCTGCCCTCATTTTTTTTTTCAAAATTCCTTACACTATAATTTTTAAGTTATCAAAT
>NW_026653114.1:0-16352 GCF_009828535.3 Hylobates moloch
AGGCTGATTACGTAGGTAAATGTGTGCCATGGTGGTTTGCTGCACCTATCAACCCATCATATAGGTATTAAGCCCAGCATGCATTAGCTATTTTTCCTGATGCTCTCCTCCACCACACCCTCCCCTGTCAGGCCTCAGTGTGTGTTGTTCCCCTCCCTGTGTCCAGGAACAGAAAACCAAACAACACATGTTCTCACAGCTGAGCAAAATTGTTCAGCTCCCACTTAAAAGTGAGAACGTGGTAGTTACACTGTTGTATGTCTATGTTGTGTGTTGCATGTATGTCTTCTTTTGGGAAGTGTCTGTTCATGTCCTTTGCCTACTTTTCAATGGGGTTGTTTTTGTTTCTTGTAAATTTAAGTTATTTGTAGATTCCAGATATTAGACCTTTGTCAGATGGATAGATTGCAAAAATTTTCTCCCATTCTGTAGGTTGCCTGTTTATTCTGATGATAGTTCCTTCTGTGCTGAAGCACTTTAGTTTAATTAGATCCCATTTGTCAATTTTTGCTTTTATTGCAATTGCTTTTGGTGATTTCATTGTAAACTCTTTTGCCCATGCCTATTTCCAGAATGGTATTGCCTAGATAGTCTTCTAGGATTGTCATAATTTTGGGTTTTGCCTTTAAATGTTTAATCCATCTTGAGTTAATTTTTGTATAAGGTGTAAGGAAAGGGTCCAGTTTCAATTTTCTACATAAAGCTAGCCAGTTTTCCCAGCACCATTTATTAAATAGGGAATCCTTTCTCCATTGCTTGTTTTTGTCAGGTTTGTCAAAAATCAGATGGTTGTAGAGGTGTGGTTTTATTTCTGAGTTATCTATTCTGTTCCATGGGCTATGTGCTGTTTTTGTACCAGTACCATGCTGTTTTGGTTACTGTAGCCTTGTAGTATAGTTTGAAGTCAAGTAGCATGATGCCTCCAGCTTTGTTCTTTTTGTCTGTGATTGTCCTGGCTATACAAGCTCTTTTTTGTTTCCATGTGAATTTTAAAATGGCCTTTTTTTTTTTTTTTTTTTCTAATTCTGTGAAGAAAGTCAGTGGTAGTTTAATAGGAATAGCATTGAATCTATAAATTGTTTTGAGCAGTAATGCCATTTTCATAATATTGATTCTTCTTATTCATCAGCCATGAGCATGAAATGTTTTTCCATCAGTTTCTGTCCTCTCTGATTTCATCGAGCAGTAGTTTGTAGTTCTCCTTGACGAGGTCCTTCACATCCCTTGTTAGCTGTATTCCTAGGTATTTTCTTCTCTTTGTGACAATTGTGAATGGGACTTCATTCATGATTTGCCTCTTCGTTTGTCTGTGGTTGGTGTATAGGAATGCTTGTGATTTCTGAACATTGATTTTGTATCTGGATAATTTGCTGAAGTTGCTTATCAGCTTAAGAAGCTTTTGGGCTGAGTTGATGGTGTTTTCTAGATATAGGATCATGTAAATGCAGACAAAGACAATTTGACTTCCTCTCTTCCTATTTGAATACCATTTATTTCTTTCTCTTTCCAGATTGCCCTGGCCAGAACTTCCAATACTATGTTGAATAAAAGTAGTAATAGAGGGCATCCTTGTCTTGTGCCAGTTTTTAAGGGAAATGCTTCCAGCTTTTGCCCATTCAGTATGATATTAGCATTGCCATTGTTAAGGTATCAAACTGACTTTTAGAGAATTTGGAACATAAAAAAAAATTATCAATGTGCTTTACTAATTTGGAGATTTATATTTCTGTCTGCCATACAAAGTGGAAGTCAGTAAAACTTCCTAGGGGAACATATTTTCAGCAAGTTGCAACTTACATCAATAAAGTGTAATCTCTTGTTAGAGGATATAGAGATGTGCAGTTGTTGTGAATTACATAACCATTTCCAAAAATTCTAATAAAGTGATTCTACTTCCTCTACATGTTTTTCTATGTGGGTGATTTATTTAGTTCCATAAATAAATGTATAAATGAATTTAAAATATACTTTTAATTTTTGTGTTTAGTTGTTTGTCAGATATTTAGTATATTTTTATTTGCTTTAAGAGGCACACAATATTTCTCTATTTCTCCATTTCTGATTTCATACATTTATTCTAATATTCTAATATTGACCTTTTAAAGTATTCTATATAAATATAACTCAGCCCATAGTGCTCCTGTAATTAATATTCTCCAGTGGTCATGCCATCACCTAAATAATAAAATCAAAGTCTTTAATTTAGCTTTGTATGTCTTTCATAATATGATTTATGCTTAGTATTCTCACTTGATTTCTCACCATTCCCTCCTTTGCCTTTTATGTAGCATTGAGCTCTCAACCATGGTGTTTCTGGCCTTAAAACATTTGCTTAGGTTACTCATTTTTATTCATTCATTAAACACATTTCTTGGATACCTACTCTTGGTGTTAGTAATTTAAAAAATTAAAACATTGCTTCTGCTCTAAAAAAGCACATTAGTTAGTGTTCTTTGGAATAATAATAATAAAAAAAAAACACTACAGTACAACACAGAAGCTTCTTAGCCTTCAAGAAAATATATTACACTTCCTAAATATCCCTGGTCTGTTTCTCCTTCCTACTTCCTTCTTTTTCATCTTCAAGTCAAGAAATCAGGTCACTATCATATTTAATCATCTGCCATGCCATGAGGTCCATTAGGGGCTAATGGAAGCACAGGGTATGTGGAAGATGAGGCCGTTTTCCTCGCTTAGTAGACAATATATCTACAGGGACATAAATGAACCACCTAGAGATTGATTTAATGTGAGGATCAGCAAACTTTTGTTTATTCAGGACCAGATTTTAAATACTTTTGGCTTTTAGAGGCATACAGTCTTTGTCACAACTGTTCAGCTCTATCCTTGTAGGGCAAAACTAGCCATTGACAATAGGTACATAAATAATGCGGATGGCTGCGTTCCAATAAAACTTTGGGTAACAGACTGACTTTGGCCTTGGGGCTACAGTTTATCCTCTTATTGATTTAATGGATAGAAAATAAAAGATATAGTTTAAAAAATTACTCATATCAATAGTCAGAGAAATCAAATGCATTCTGTGTTAGGGCCAATCAGGAGAGCATACCTGGTTGCAGTAATTACTAAACAGGCACTTGCAGAAAAAATGTCCAAACCAGGCTTTCTCTACAAAGTAGAATAATAAGACTAAAGTCTTAGAGATAGTTATGCAAACAGCATCATTGACCTTAAAAAGCAAGTCAAACATGGAAAATTACCAGAATTAAATTTAGAGTTCTCCATAGAAACGGTACCATAGCATACACACACACACACACACACACACACACACAAATAACCACATATATGCATATATGTTTAAATATAAATAAACATTTGTTTATATTTATATATAAATATAAACATATTTATATATAAATATAAACATATTTATATAATATAATATGTTATAATATATTTATATAATATAATATAATATATTATATTATATATACACTATATAATATATTATATTATATTATATATACTATATAATATAATATATTATATTATATAGTGTATATATAATATAATATATTATATTATATAGTATATATAATATATAATATATAATATAATATATAATATATATAATATAATTATATCATATATCATATATCATAATTATATATCATAATTATATCATATATTTATATCATATAATATAATTATATATAATATAGAATATAATTGTATATAATATATATAATGTAATTGTATATAATATATTATATATAATATAATTGTATATAATATATATAATATAATTGTATATAATATATTTATATATGATACAAATATAAACAAACATATATATATATGGAGCCTGACAAGTCTCAAGACGTGCAGATGGCAGACTAGAGACCCAGGAAAGCTGATGGTGCAGTTCCAATCTGGGGGGAAAAAAAAATCAGCGTAACAGCTAAAAGTCTGGCAGGCAGGAGGAATTCCCTCTTACTCAGTGGAGGGTCAGCTTTTCGTTTTATTCAGGCTCACCTACATTATGGAGGAAAGTCTACTTTATTCAGTCTGCCAACTTGAATGTTAAACTCATTCAAAAATACTGTCACAGAAATGCCCAGAATAATGTTATACCACTATTTGGGCATCCCATAACTCAGTCAAAGTGACATATACAATTTATCATCCATAAAGCAAGTTGGTATTTCTGAGGACAGTTTGTATAACAGGAGCCAGGAAAGTCTAATTGCCTTTGACAAAGCACCACTTCACTATAACACATGCCTCTTTCCCAGCCAACCTAGTGAATGAAAACCAACAAGTTGACACTAAAAGTTAAAGTTATTTAATACCCCTTGAAAATTCATGAAATCAATAGTAGTAATTAGTTCTTCTAGTTTCATATTTCCTTTTCCCCCATAGGGTATACATGCACACACACAATCTAATTGCAAAATCACAAATCTACATAATGACAATGCTTTAGTCTGTTTTGTGCTACTATAAAAGCATATCTGAGACTGAGTTCTTTAAAATGAACAGAAATTTATTGGCTCCCAGTTTTGGAGGCTGGGAAGTCCAAGGTTGAGGGTTAAATGTCTGGGGAGGGTTTTTCTGTAGCATTGTTCCATGGTGGAAGGGCAAAGTAAGGATGAGAGAAAGCAAAAGATTGAGATCTCAGCCTCAAAGTTTTTTATAAGCAGCATTAATCTATTCATGAGGATGGAGCTCTCATGACCTAAAAACCACCCAGTAGGTCCCACCTCCCACCACTGTCACACTGGGGGTAAAGTTTCCAACACATGCTTTATAGAGGCACATTCAAACCATCACAGACATATATCATATGTTTTTTATATTGTGAAGAGCACATTGCCTTGTTGTATCTGGCTTTGTATAAACCAAGTTGTAGAGATATTTTATATGTCATTTTAACCTTCTTACTTTAGTATTTTATTAGCAGAATTTAATAGAAAACATCATAAAATAAAGTAGGTATGAGCATAACTACTTTTTAATTTAGCAATAGGGTGTTGCCCTGTTGCTGAGACTAGGCTGGAGTAAAGCGGTGCAATCATAGCTCACTGCAGCCTCAAACTCCTAGGCTCAGGTGATTCTCCAGTCTCAGCCTTCCAGGTGGCTAGGACTATATGCGTGCACCACCACACCAGCTAACTTTTAAAATGTTTGTAGAGACAGCATCTTGCTATGTTGCCCAGGCTGGTCTCAAACTCCTGGCCTGAAGGAGTATTCCAGCCTAAACCTCCCAAAATGCTGGGATTACAGGCATTAGCCACCACATCTAGTCAGCATAACTATGTCCTTATTCTTAACTTATGTGACATAGTATTATCGTGGTCCTTTTTTTGTTTTTTTTTTTTTCATTCTCTTTACCATAGGAAAAGAAGAAAAGTCATTTTATTTATACCATCTACTCAAATGACAAGTGTCAACATTCCATAGCTTAAGTAAAAATTCATTAGAATGACTATCTGGCAGTATCAAATTCTGCTTTCTTTCACGTTGCTGCATCTCTCCCATCCAACCTAACCACCATCAGCCAGTTTCACTAAAGAAGCAAACATATTACATATTAGCATAAATAAAATGTACGGAGCCATCACTTAAATGTGGCATCCTTTTAGATTGACACATATCTATGAAACTGAATTTCTGATGCTAGAACTCTTGAAATCTGTTTATTTAATTCTCATTGGCCCGAAAATTCCTTTACATCTTAGATTTGTTGTCTCATGTTTTTTTTTTTTTTTTTTTTTTTTTTTTTGAGGCGGAGTCTTGCTCTGTCACCCAGGCTGGAGTGCAGTGGCGCAATCTCGGCTCACTGCAAGCTCCACCTCCCGGGTTCACGCCATTCTCCTGCCTCAGCCTCTCCGAGTAGCTGGGACTACAGGCGCCCGCCACCACGCCCGGCTAATTTTTTGTATTTTTAGTAGAGACAGGGTTTCACCATGGTCTCGATCTCCTGTCTCATGCTTATAAAAGCGACTGACATCTACCTCCAACCATTATTTTTCTGACAAACAAGATACAGTTTGGGATTTGACAAAACAGCTCTCTTTTATAGGGCTTTTGACAAAAAGAAAAAACTTTATAGATTGAAGCATATCTAAAGTCATCAATTTCTGAACTAGTTATAAATATGTCAAATAGCATTCTTCTAAGTAAACAGTGAGTATTATTTCTTTATTTTTTCTTACATTTCCTTCAAAACCTCTGAAGCTGTCCTTAAAGGAATATAAAATTTAAAGGAGAAAATATGGTTTGCAACTGAGATTTTCTGTTAACATTCAGTCTGCATTGGTTGTAGTCAATGCTTTTATTTTCCTTCTGGAAATAGCAGTAAATTTATGTGTTGGTGACATTTCAGAAATCCCATCTTGGACTATGACTTACACTCTGTATTGCATTATAAATACTGACTTGCTTTCAAACCCCATGGTGTCTCTCACATAGAAACCAGCGTGACAGTGAAATTATTATACAACTTACTTTACAACATTTATTACCCTTGCTGGATATATATATATATGTGTGTGTGTGTGTGTGTGTGTGTTTGTGTGTGTGCGTGTGTTCACAACAGCCTCTGGGTTTTGAGGTATGTATATATTTTTTAATTACCTAAGTTCTATACATTTTATATATTTTTAAAATTTTTTTTCTGTGCTTAATGTCTGCTGTAGAAAAAAATGCACATGTAATTGGGAATTAAGATAACAAATTTCAAGTTAGGATCTGATTCTGTCTGAAGGGGAATCGTTTACATTGCTGCTCTGGATTTATGTATGCTGTGAATTTTGGTAGGAAAAGGATTTCTTCTCTAAATTTATTATTAATAATGTCTTAATATTTCTGTTTTATCCTCTTTGGTTTCAAACCTTTCTTATGTAGTTTTTGGTCATTTTGTTCTACCTTTTCTGTTCTTTTTGTCGATGTTCCATTTATAGGCATGCAAGTGAAAATTCATATCGTGTCAGTAATAACACCAATTTTGTCCTTTCCAATAAATAATGTTGTACCTTGTTAAGGTATCCAAGTTAATTATTTAGTGTGAAATGAAGACACAAATGTAAAATTTCAATTGTGCAAAGGTAGTAAACAGAGCTATTTCTGTGAACAATGGGGAGACACTGGAGATGTAACAGGTGGGTCAGAGCTCTGCTTGGATATTTGTTTTGAATCACTTTGCTGAGAACATAAATGTGGAACAGTCGTCTTGACTTTATAGTGTGTAATACACCAGTAATGAAAATATCTAGTTTTTCTTTTTGTCTCCAAACAAAAAGGGCTACTATAACAAATCACCACAAACTCGGTGGCTTAAAATGACAGGCATATATTCTCTCACAATTCAGGAGACCAAAAGCCCGAAATCAAAATGTTAACAGGGTTGATTCTTCCTGGGGGATCTGAAGAATGATCTGTGTCATGCCTCTCTTCTAGTTTCTGCTAACTGCTGGCAATCCTTTGTGTTGCGGGGATTGTAGCCATGTGACTTCTGCCTCTTTTTTCACATGGTCTTCTTGGTGTCTCTGTAGTTTACCTGCTCTATAGGGAATATATGTTTTTGGATTTAGGGCTCAAACTAAATCAAGGATGATCCCATCTTGAGATCCTTATCTTAATTACATCTGCAAAGACTTTTTTTTTTTCCCCAGAGAAAGTCATACTCGCAGCTTCCAGGTAGAAATGTCTTTTGGGCATAATTCAAACTAGTAAAATCTACCCTCTGGCCTCCGAATACTTACATTTGTTTTAAATGCAAACTATATTTACCACCTCTCAATAACCTTGATAGCCCCAACTTATTATATCATGAACTCTAAGTCCAAAATCTCATCTAAATATCAAGTCAAAAAGTCCCAAATATCATCTAAGTCATATATGAGTGAGACTCTGAGTATGATCCTTTTGGGAGTAGAATTCTTCTCCATCCGTGGATGTATGGAACTGCAAAACAAGTCATCAGCTTCCAAAATACAATAATGGCCCAGGTGTAGAATAGACATTTTTATTCCATAATAGAAGGAACATGGTGGTCACTGGTCACAAGGAAGTTCAAAATCCAGCAGGAAAAAATTTGATTGGATTTCAAAGCCTGAGATCATCCTCTGTGGCTTGATGTTCTGTCCTCTGGGATGCAGGTGGTCCTGCAAACATCTGTGTCACCCTCAGAGTTATTCTTCCTTTTTCTTCTAGGGTAGTACATATGCAGCTGCGTAGCTCCATGATCCCATTTCCTGCTTACAGAATTGTAGAAGTTCAACAGTCTTTTGTCATTGTTTCCTGTTTCTGTCTCTTTCAGTCCAAGATGGCAATGTTTCTACTGATACACCATTCTTAAAAACCATGTTGGTCTCTTGTGTATGTCTTGTGGTTTAAGCCATCAGACAATAGTCCTCCACTATCTTTCATGGAAAAGCTCATTTCTATTTCTGGCTTCTGCTGAGATATTTGATTAGATGCATGAGTCACACCCTTGGAGTCTTTAGCTAAAGATTGTTAAGCCATACACTTGAACTTCTTTCCAGAGCACACTTTCTGAACAGTGAATTTCCCATAGATTTTGACACCAATTCTCTAATATCAGTCAGGTGTTCTACAGTTCAATTCAGTTCTGACAGTAACTACCTGGAATTAGTGCAGACCCCACAAGTTAAGGGTTAACTTTCAATTCTAATATTAACTACTCAGAAATAGCCTCATATCCTATAAGTTAAAGGGCAAGGTCCTTAACAGGACTGCTCTTACTTCAGATGCCAGCCATGAGAAAGCATCCCCAGGCCACCTGCACTTCCATCTGACTTGGCTACAAATCTGGGAGTTTCCATAAGCCCCTTTCAGTTTCTTGGGCTTGTAGCTGCATATCCTCAGTCTCTGTCTCTATCTTCACATAGCTTTCTCCTCGGTGTCTTTACTATTCTAAAAGGATGTCTGTTAATGTATTTAGGACCCACTCTAAATCCAGAAAGATGTCATCTTGAGATACCTTACATTAAATAAATTACATCCACAAATACCCTTTACCAAATAATATCATATTCTCAGGCTCCAGTGGCTATACATTTTGGAGGAACACAATTCAATTTACTACAACTCCCCACCTTCCTCTCTTTTCTGTCTTATTCTCTCTCATTCCTGATCTTGCTTCCTTTTTCGCAAAATATTTTGATATACTAAAATGATATCTTTCTTGAAGCCAGTGGTTATTTATGTCAAATTTTACTTATAACTAGGAAACCTTCCTAAATTTTTCAAGGTTTACCACCTCTCCTATAGTTGAAACATTTATATTTGAATTTTTTTTATTATTATACTTTAAGTTTTAGGGTACATGTGCACAATGTACAGGTTTGTTACATATGTATACATGTGCCATGTTGGTGTGCTGCACCTATTAACTCATCATTTAGCATTAGGTATATCTCCTAATGCTATCCCTCCCGCTTCCCCCCACTCCACAACAGTCCCCAGTGTGTGATGTTCCCCTTCCTGTGTCCATGTGTTCTCATTGTTCAATTCCCACCTATGAGTGAGAACATGTGGTGTTTGGTTTTTTGTCCTTGCGATAGTTTGCTGAGAATGATGGTTTCCAGCTTCATCCATGTCCCTACAAAGGACATGAACTCATCGTTTTTTATGGCTTCATAGTATTCCATGGTGTATATGTGCCACATTTTCTTAATCCAGTCTATCATTGTTGGACATTTGGGTTGGTTCCAAGTCTTTGCTATTGTGAATAGTGCCACAATAAAAATACGTGTGCATGTGTCTTTATAGCAGCATGATTTATAATCCTTTGGGTATATACCCAGTAATGGGATGGCTGGGTCAAATGGTACTCTAGTTCTAGATCCCTGAGGAATCCTCACACCGACTTCCACAATGGTTGAACTAGTTTACCGTCCCACCAACAGTGTAAAAGTGTTCCTATTTCTCCACATCCTCTCCAGCAACTGTTGTTTCCTGACTTTTTAATGATGGCCATTCTAACTGGTGTGAGATGGTATCTCATTGTAGTTTGATTTGCATTTCTCCGATGGCCAGTGATGATGAGCATTTTTTCATGTGTTTTTTGGCTGCATAAATGTCTTCTTTTGAGAAGTGTCTGTTCATGTCCTTCGCCCACTTTTTGATGGGGTTGTTTTTTTCTTGTAAATTTGTTTGAGTTCATTGTAGATTCTGGATATTAGCCCTTTGTCAGATGAGTAGGTTGCAAAAATTTTCTCCCATTCTCTAGGTTCCCTGTTCACTCTCATGGTGGTTTCTTTTGCTGTGCAGAAGCTCTTTAGTTTAATGAGATCCCATTTGTCAATTTTGGCTTTTGTTGCCATTGCTTTTGGTGTTTTAGACATGAAGTCCTTGCCCACGCCTATGTCCTGAATGGTATTGCCTAGGTTTTCTTCTAGGGTTTTTATGGTTTTAGGTCTAACATGTAAGTCTTTAATCCATCTTGAATTAATTTTTGTATAAGGTGTAAGGAAGGGATCCAGTTGCAGCTTTCTACATATGGCTAGCCAGTTTTCCCAGCACCATTTATTAAATAGGGAATCCTTTCCCCATTGCTTGTTTTTGTCAGGTTTGTCAAAGATCAGATGATTGTAGATATGTGGCATTATTTCTGAGGGCTCTGTTCTGTTCCATTGATCTATGTCTTTGTTGTGGTACCAGTACCATGCTGTTTTGGTTACTGTAGCCACTCACCACTCCTATTCAACATAGTGCTGGAAATTCTGGCAAGGGCAATCAGGCAGAAGGAAATAAAGGGTATTCCATTAGGAAAAGAGGAAGTCAAATTGTCCCTGTTTGCAGATGACATGATTGTATATCTAG
This sequence comes from Hylobates moloch, assembly GCF_009828535.3. NCBI lineage: Eukaryota > Metazoa > Chordata > Mammalia > Primates > Hylobatidae > Hylobates > Hylobates moloch. The sequence continues at coordinate 10,816 of NW_026653114.1, forward strand.
AAAACCCCACTGTCTCAGCCCAAAATCTCCTTAATCTGATTAGCAACTTCAGCAAAGTCTCAGGATACAAAATCAGTGTACAAAAATCACAAGCATTCTTGTACACCAATCACAGACAAACAGAGAGCCAAATCATGAGTGAATTCCCATTCACAATTGCTTCAAAGGGAATAAAATACCTAGGAATCCAACTTACAAGGGATGTGAAGGACCTCTTCAAGGAGAACTACAAACCACTGCTCAATGAAATAAAAGAGGATACAAACAAATGGAAGAACATTCCATGCTCATGGGTTGGAAGAATCAATATCGTGAAAATGGCCATACTGCCCAAGGTAATTTATAGATTCAATGCCATCCCCATCAAGCTACCAATGACTTTCTTCACAGAATTGGAAAAAACTACTTTAAAGTTCATATGGAACCAAAAAATAGCCTGCATCGCCAAGTCAATCCTAAGCCAAAAGAACAAAGCTGGAGGCATCACGCTACCTGACTTCAAACTATACTACAGAGTGGCTATTCTTAAAAAGTCAAAAAAAATTGCTGGCGAGGTTGTAGAGAAAAGGGAATACTTACACACTGTTGGTGGGAGTGTAAATTAGTTCAACCATTGTGGAAAACGGTATGACAATTCCACAAAGAACTAAAAACAGAACTACCATTCTATCTGGCAATAGCATTATTGCGTATATACCCAGAGGAATATAAATCAGTCTACCATAAAGACATATGCATGTTCATGTTCATTGCAGCACTATTCACAATAGTAAAGACATGGAATCAACATAAATGCCCATAAATGACAGATTGGATAAAGAAAATGTGGTACATATACACCATGGAATACTATACAGCTATAAAAAATAATGAGCTCATGTCTTTTGAGGGAATGTGGATGAAGCTGGAGGCTATTATCCCTAGCAAACTAGTGCAGAAGCAGAGAACCAAATACCGCATGTTCTCACTTATAAGTGGGAGCTAAATGATGAGAACTCATGAACGCAAAGATGGGAACAATAGACACTGGGGCTACTTGAGGGTGAAAGGTGGGAGGAGGGAGAGAATCAGAAAAAATAACTATTGGGTACTAGCCTTAGTACCTGGGTGATTAAATAATCTGTACGACAAATGCCTGTGACACAAGTTTACCTGTAGAACAAACCAGCGTATGTACCTGTGAACCTGAAATAAAAGTTCAAAAAAAGAATAATTATTAGGGATATAGGTGCTCTTGACATTGCACATCTGTGAGAAGATCATCACCAAACCCTTAAAAAACTGATAGATCATTTTGAGTTTCATTTTCTCCAAGAGAAGATTTATGTATAGGAATTTTATAATCTATTTATTTCATCGAAAAACTTTAATTTGACAAGGTTAATTGTTGAAAATAAAACTAGTGATAAAATATTAAAAATGAATTTTAAAAATAGAGCATCAATTGTTACATTTTGAAGGAAAGTTTAAGAGATTCATATGAGCTTATTGAAATTGCTTTAAAGCCGTTTCTATTCTCAACACAGGACTGCGAGACTGGTTTTGTACTGAGTGTTATCAAACAAAGTACTGAAACAGTTTCGATATACATTATTGTCTGTGGATAGCACTATTCCCAATGCAAACTAGATTAAATATGTTAAGTGAGTTTATTTGTCTCATTAATATTTGCTATTAATATTTACTCAGTGTTTGCAGGATTTTAATGTGGAGAATCATCATCTCCCTCATAAATTTTTATTTAGTTTCAACTGTATAATGACAAAAAGTTTGTGTATATTTTCTATATTAATTGACTACTCACATTTGCAATAAATGACATATAGATATTTAATTATTTCCCTGTGTAATGTTGGTTGTGATTATATTACCATTTAATATGCCTTGTTGGATATAAAAAATGAAAAATCTTGGGCTTTATTTCGTAGATTTTTATTATTTACTTTTTCTAGTAATTCATTTAACTTTTTAAAATGTTTTGGACTGTGATGGATTGGGATTTTTAAAAGTGGTTGTTTATCACAAATAGTTTGATTAATGGTGATCTAGTGGATTTTAGTAAGATAATTACAAATACTTCAGGTGTGGCCCCACAAAGAACAGTAATGGACTCAGAGTTCAATAGCTATAGAAACAGTTACATGGATATTTCAGGAGGAAGATGAAGAATAAAATACTTTCAGACTATAGAGATAAAGTACAGAGAAACTACATTGTATTTCTTTGAGAACCTAAAGGAAAGAAAAAAGAAAAAAAAAACAGAAAATGAGTAGGATTTAAAAGGGCACCTTCAATTTTCTCTCACTTTTGCATAATGACTTTGCCAATAATAGTGGTGAAGAACTTTGGTTCTTTAGAAGAAAAGATACAGATTACAGCTGATTGCATTGCAATATTTTTTCCATCCCACTGAAATTACTCTGGGGGTGACTTGTATAAAAATTGATTCCTCCCCGTAATGCTGAGATGTGAATTTGTTTAGTACTAATGAAAACAATAACACTAATGTACTTTTGAATTTAGTTGAAGAGATGAATAAAACCCTCAAATTATCTATGAGAAGGTTCATTAAGTTTCTCTTTTGAGGTTACACTTATATTTTTTCTTATATAAAAAAGTTACACAGAATCAGAACTCATTATCTATGTGAATAACTATTACAATATTTTGAAAGCCTATTAAATGTAGACACTTTATATTCACTCAACTTTTATATACATTAGATAGTCGACATGTGTTATCTCCAATTTATGTGAGGATCCTTCTGAATAGACATATATCATCTTTTTGCAAGTGGAGAAATTTAAGCAGAAAATGTTAAATAACCCAGGTAGACTGTGATAATGCTGAAGTTAAACCCAGCTCACTTCGATTCCAAAGACTATGCCCTTTCTACTCTAATAGATTGTCACAATATTTTTCACTGCTGTTATTTCATAAATAACTTTTCATAAAAGCAAAATGTGCCCATTAAAAAATCTATTTAAAATATTAAATGAAGAAATATCTGTATTTTTCAACTTGGCTGCTTGGCATTTTGTGTGATTTTGTTTCATGGAAGCTGTTATGGGACTGGCTTTTCTTGATGAAATTTGCTACATGAAGCTAGATCAATGTAAACTACTAATTGGATGATTTATATCTTCGTCTGCTATTGTGAAAAAAATGGCAGTTATATAAAGCTCTCCAAGGAGACATGTTTTCCAAAAGCGATAATTGATATGAATGAAATATAAGCTTTGGATAAAGGTTACAGAGGTATTTGATTGGTCTGCATGAAGAAATCATTTTTCAAATTAGCATTAAAAGAAATCTATTTTTTCCATATATCTTCTACATATGTGGGCAATTTCTTTTCCTGTAAGATATGGTAGTTGCTTGTGTGGAATATCTAATATGTTTTTTCTTGTCTTCAAAACCATGTGATATTTTTCTACTGATTCTCCTTTTCTTTTCCAACAATAATTCCTTGAAGTCAACAAATGAGAAAAGTGCTTTGATTCTCCCTTCTCACTCACTCAGTAAGTTATCAAGGGTCACCAGTTTTGCCTAGCACATTGCATTTTCCTCATTCTATACACAGTTTATCTGATGGGGCTATAATCTTCTTCTTTTTGGGTTATTAGGGCAAAGATTTAGTTCTGTCTCTCCAATGTAAGTAGCCAGTAGCCATATATGCCTACTGAACAATTGCTATCTGTCTGATCCAAATTTCTATTACCTGGAAGCATGCACTGTACCCTGGGTTTGAAGTATACATGTAAGTAGATATATATTTAGCCACTTCATTATGTAAATCAAAACACAATGATGCTATTTTTCTTTAATTTTTATTTTACCTTAGTGAGGAAAAGTATAACTGGCACTTCTTTGGACAGCAGTTGGTTGGGGATAGTGATGTGGATTAATGCAGGATTGAACTAGGTTTAGCAGGTCTAGACAACGATTGAACAGATAATCAGAATTCACTATTAGCCTGTTGATTCAAGCAACTCAGCTAATTGGCCACAGACAAAAGAAATAATAGAGGCAGGGTGCGGTGGCTCATGCCTGTAATCTTAGCACTTTGGGAGGCTGAGGCGGAAGGATCATGAGATCAGGAGTTCGAGACCACCCTGGGCAACATGGGGAAACCCTGTATCTCCTAAAGATACAAAAATTAGCCAGGCATGGTGGCACGTGCCTGTAGTCCCAGCTACTCGGGAGGCAGAGGCAGGAGAATTGCTTGAACCTGGAAGGCGGAGGTTGCAGTGAGCTGAGATCACGCCATTGCACTCCAGCCTGGGTGATGGGGCAAGATTCCATCTCAATAATAATAATAATAATAATAATAATAATAATAATTAGAAAGTGACTTTTTAGTAGCAGTAAGTAACTATCTGGTGATTTTCATTCATATGGTGATATTTGATTATTTTAAATGAGATTATAATATAAAGTCTGTTCCTTCATTTCTCTTTGAAAAAGGTGGTATAGGGTTCTCTCAATAATTTACATGAAAACAATTCCTGGTTACTTTACTTAAGATCTGCAATATAAAAGAAAGTCCCCAAAGCCACAAATAGAACTAATTGGAAGAAATACTCTGCAAGAGTGTATAGAAATTCTAACAGGTCTCAGTAAATGTATTATAAAAGCTGAAATCCTATACAGCATTCAGCATGCATCATGAGTCATGGTAGTTTTTTGGGGGGTGAACATAAAAAGTAAAATCAGGATATGAAAATAACCCCCAGAGAACACACTTGTTTTGTTTTGTTTTTGTTTTTGAGATGGAGTCTTTCTCTGTAGCCAAGACTGGAGTGCAATGGCACAATCTCAGCTCACTGCAACCTCTGCCTCCTGAGTTCAAGTGATTCTCCTGCCTCAGCCTCCTGAGTAGCTGTGATTACAGGCTCCTGCCACCTCACCCAGTTAATTTTTGTATTTTTAGTAGAGATGGGGTTTCACCATGTTGGCCAGGCTGGTCTTGAACTCCTGACCTCAGGTGATCCGCCTGCCTCGGCCTCCCAAAGGTGCTGGGATTACAGGTGTGCACCATCGTACCTAGCCAAGAACACACATTTTGTTGTCTTTGAGAATTCAAATAAAAAGTATGAAATAAATAATTTTTAAAACATCATCAACATTGTCTCCCTTATGCATGATATAATGACAGAAAAAGTTGGTAAAAATTTAGAGTCTGTGGAAGTAAAAAGGTAAATGGTGTCTGATATCACTGAGAATTTTTATTTTTCTTATTGAAATATACATAGGGTAACTTTTATGGAAACTGGTTTATCAGTGTATTATGTAGATGCATATTTTCTATTACAAGTGAAAACTATAACTTTGATGTGTACTTAAACTCAGCTGAATAAATTATAAAATTCAAGTGATCTATGTAGAACTTTCTGGTTTAGTTATGCTGGTTTTACAGACAGTATCTATAATATACATATAAGAATATAGCTAAGAAGGTATTATGCCATCCTTTCACAGATGACAAAACTGAGGCACAGAAAAGTATCTGATTTGCCAAAGATCACACATGTTGA
>NW_026653115.1:0-3511 GCF_009828535.3 Hylobates moloch
TCATGAGTGAGAAGGATTCTTGGGTACAGGTGAGCCACAGCCCACCCAGCTGCAAGCCAGGGCAGGGGCCATCTTCAGATGGGGGCGGGGTGCAGGTCCCTGGTTCCGAGGTGTGGAGGAGCACGTGGGGACACGTCTCTGGAAACACGACTGTCTGTGGTTTGAGGAACGTGTTGCCGCTTCCGGATCCCGGACAGAGCCCTCGCTAGACAACAGGCCACAGACGCAGCCAGTGCGGTGGGCCTGAGACCCCCACTCAAATCCTGCAGACCCTGAGGAAGGAGAGCTCCGGCCGAGAGAGGGAGGGAGGGGGCCCGGTCAGGTCTCTGGAGTTCAGACCTCATCCCTAGAGGGAGTGGGGGCAGCAGAGGGGCCTCCCTCCCCACCCCACAGTGGGCCCCTGAGGGGTTGCAGCCCAGGGCCCTGACGCTCCCTTGCTGCCTAGTGCTACCGCCTTGGCCCACCCCTGCCAGCCCCCAACACCCGGGGGTCTGCATGGAGCCCCCCACCCCCTTGCTGGCCGCAGCCCCGGAGAGGCATGGCAGGGGGTTCTCAGCCAAGGCTGACCAGTAGCTGAGCAGGGCCCCGAGTCCCGTCGTGGCCGTGCCACCAACCTGGAACCAGGCCTGGTGGGCAGGAGGTAGAAACACACATCCCACCTACCTCTGCCGAGACCACACGTGGAAGCCACACGCCTCCCACCCACCCAGCCCCTCGACGGTCCGGCCACCACCCCGGTCTCCGCATCAGGGTCCTCTGTCCCGGCACAGCCAACAGCTTGAAATGACACCTTCGCTACGTTGTTCACGGTGCTGGGGTCAGGGACTCAGGGGGCCTGGCTGCGGGGATGGGGAAGGGCAGGGGGTGCGGCGGCTGCAGGCAGAGCAGGGGCTGGGCCTCCCGTGGGACCGGAAAGGCCGTGCAGTGCCCAGGACAGGGCGGGACTTTCACAAAGGGCGACAGGAAGAGTGAATTGCTGGCCCCAGCTCTGCCACTGTGCTGTGTGGCCTCGGGCAGGTCACTCAACCTCTCTGTGCCTGGTTCCCCGCCTGTAAAGTGGGGCCAGCTAGCAGGTGCTGTGGGGTTCACCCTGATGTGTGCGTGACTCAGAAGGGCGGCTGCACCTCTAAGTTACTGTCACAGCAGAGACCTCCCCTGGGCGAGGCAACCAGATCCACAGAAGAACACGGGCTACCCTCCAGAAAGCACCTCCTGCCCACAGCGCACGCGGAGAAGGCCCAGCAGTTTCCCTTCCCCGGACGGGAGCTACTTATCCAGGGCCCAGCTGCAGACCCACAAGGGCCTGGGCTGCGGGATCCCCAGGCCAGCGACCTCCACCCTCCCCTAATTGTCCCAGCTGTGTCTCCTTCACGCCTAGTTAGATTTTGTTGTAAAGAGATAAAAGGCTGTTACTTTGTATGAGCAAGGCGTGTTTTTCTGCAGGACTGAGTTCACCAAAGGGGAAGGCGGTGGGGGGCGGGGGAGTAGAAGGAAGCGGGGGGGGGGGGGGGGGGGGGGGGGGTAAACGGTGGTGGAAAAAAAATCCTGACAGACTCAAATTGATTCTGCAGCCTGAGAAAAATGTAGTGCAGAGGAAATGAGATTTATGCGCTGTTAACTGCAACTGCCTCTCAGTGTCTGCACCAAAGGCTGTTAAAACGGTGATCTTTAGTCATGTATGGAAATTGTGTGTGAAGAGACGGGTGAACCGTCCGGGATCAGGCTCCTTCCACGCCGTGTCTTATACACAGTGATATTATCATCAATGACATAATGCATTATGGGTGTAATTTAATCCAAGCATCTAAAGGTACACGCAAACCAAAGGTTCCTGGCACATGTTCCACACCTGTGATTACCAGAGAACTCTGGGGGCTGTGAAGACAGTGGCGGGCCTGTCAGTCGCTGGCACCTGGTGGGCTGTGGGGGGTCTCACCTCTCCCAGCTTGGGGTGGGGAGGGCTGGACCCACTTCTATGCATGTGCCAGCCCCAATCCAGGACACTGCTCAGGAGACCAGCCCCTCCCTCGGGGACAGGGCCCTGGGGGATCGTCAACCCCTTCCACAGCAGGGCAGAGCTGTGCCCACCCTGCCATGACCAGCTCCTCCACAGACGCCTCCTGTGGTGTTTCTTGCCATTGTTTCTGGGGGACCTAGGAGTAAGGTGTTCTGGACATCGCTGAGAAACAGCCCTGGGCCCCACTCCCCTCATTGGAGAGGCAGAGCCTATTCATGCTTGAGGGAGTGTATCAGTCAGGCTGGGCTTGGCTGGGCTGTGTAACAAACAGCCCCACACCACAGCAGCTGAGCACTTCACAGATGCACTTCTTTCTCACACGCGTATCCAGCGTGGGCCAGCAGGGGCCTTTACTCTTTGTCACCGCTGGGGGACAGGGACCCACGTGTCAACACACATCCACAATCCCCAAAGCAGGAAGCATCATGAACTCGTGTTTAAAGGCTAGAATTTCATTGGTCAAAGCGGGTCACGTGGCCGGACCTAACTTGGAGAAAGAGGGAAGCATAATCCTAAATGTGTCTGGAAAAGGAGACCAAAATATTAGTGGGCGGCGCCACTGACTTCCACGTCTGCCTTCTGGACTAATCCACTGTGTTCACTCCCCGTCATGGCTCCCCAGGTGAGACGACCCCAAATCATGGCCATATCGGGTCTGGGTGACCCCAGACACCTCTTCACCGGAGACTCACAGACTGAAGAGATTGGTCATTGCCTCCCTCATGCTCGGTGCACAGCGGGCGGCAGGCAATGGACATGATGGCCCCAGCGGCAGGGAGGGAGAGAAGGGAGATGGCGGCAGTCGCCGGTCCACAGAGGACCTGAAACCCCCGGGAAGGCCCCTGAGCACCCACCCTGGTGCTGGTCCATGCTCCTTCACTCAGTCCAGATTCAGTTCCTGCCTGAAGGTCACCTCCTTTTCTGCTGTCCTCCGAGGCCCCCGGCTCTGCCCTCAGAGAGGTTTCTGATTCCTCCATGGCCCTTCTTGGCCAGTACGAGGTGGGTACCCGGGACACGCCTTCCTCGGGGCCGGTGAGTCTTCGCCGCCCACCTCCTGGTCGCGGGGATTAGTGGTGGTTTGCATTAATGCACACGTTTCTCTTGTAGACTGAGTGGGTGCCATCCTGTCATCGCGACTCTCTCAAGACCCCAGGAGCTTTCTCATCTCTGACTTCAGCTCCACGTGCAGCAGCCACCCCTACAGCTCCTCTGCCATCGACCCTCCCGGGGCCACAGAGCCTTCCACCCATGCCGATGGCTCAGCTGAGTTTCAGGGACGTCATCTTCCTCTCTCTACCTGGTCACTTTCCCCTGCGCTGTTTTGTCCAAGAGAAAATCACCATGCCCACGCTGCACCTTCAGCATGACACGCCTCGACCCACGGGAGACGAACAAGGCTGTGACGCCGTGCCCTGCATGAGACGCCTCGACCCACGGGAGACGAACAGGGCTGTGACGCCGTGCCCTGCATGAGACGCCTCGACCCACGGGAGA
>NW_026653115.1:3911-16340 GCF_009828535.3 Hylobates moloch
TGCATGAGACGCCTCGACCCACGGGAGACGAACGGGGCTGTGACGCCGTGCCCTGCATGAGACTTTCGTCAGAAGATGCACTTTTGTGATCACTTGGGATCTACAGTCAGCCAGCTCTTCCAGCTTTCTGGGAGTATAATATTTTGAAATCTCCTTGTTCACTTTCATGCCTGCTGGCAAGATGCACAATTCCTGTCTGGGTCTGACTCCTCAAAACATCTCACTGCCACGTCTGCCGACATGCAATTTTCCAGCCTTTCCCTAGAGCTGCAGTTTCGTGAGGCTCACGGTCCAACTTCCAAGTTGCCGAGTCCAGTCTGACTGTGTTCCATCCTGAGTGCGCTCCGGCCTCTGCCCCGCCTTCTCTCTGTCCTCCATGTGAGCAGGACGCGTGTTCCAGGTGCCCTGTGGCTGCGACTGCACCTCATTTCTCAGAGCTGGTCTCTGCGCTGTCAGGATTGCTTGGTTCTGCTGCTCTAACAAACAGTCCCCAGACTCAGCGCCTTCAATGGCGAAGGCGTCTCTCTCAAGCAACTGCTCTCACACGTCCTCAGGGGACCTGCTGTTTGTCCTCACTCAGGGATGCAGGCGGAGGGATGATCCGTTTGACACACCTTTCCGTGAGGACTCGGTTGGCCAGAGGAGGAGATGTGGTGAAATGTGCTGGGCGGGGGAGGCCTCTGCCGGGGCAGACTGGGGCACCTGCTCACGTTCCCGTGGCAGCACAGGCACAGGCTCACGCTTGGATTTGCCCCCCACTCCCACGGTTTACTCCTTGAACAAATGTTTGCTGAGACTCCACCGTGTGTCAGACACTGCTCTAGGCCCTGGGGGTGCTGCAGGGGAGAAAGAAGACACAGGAGAACCCTGCTTTTGTGGAGTGTGCATCCCAGCGGCAGCAGGGGGAGGTCGACAGCTGGGAGGGCCTGATGCTGATGAATCCTGCAGAGACAAATGAGCAGGGGCGGCAGGGACACGGGAGGAATCTGAGGCTAAGCAGGGAGGTCATGGAGGGGCTCACTGAGAAGCCGATGTTGGAAGGAGTGAGGGAGCAAGCTGTTCACACATCTCAGGGAACAGCATCTCAAGCAGAGGGAACCTCCTGTGCAAACACAGTGGGAATGTTCAGGAAACCGCCCCATGTGGCTAGAGGCCAGCAAGCAAGGAAAGGGCAGGCGGTGGCTGGAGGGTGATGAGAGGGGCGGGCCCTGGGGCGGGTGGCCGGGGGGGTGACGAGCAGGGCGGGCCCTGGGGCGGGTGGCCGGGGGGGGATGAATGGTTCAAGGCCTGTTGTGGGGGTGATGAACGGGGCAGGCCTGGGGAGCAGGCAGTGGCCAGGGGGTGATGAACAGTGCAGGGCCTGGGGTGGGTGGCTGGGAGGTGACAAATGGGGCAGGGCCTGGGGCTGTTGAGACACTAGGAGCCATGAGCAGGGAAGTGCTGTGAGCTGACCTGGTCTTGACACAATCACGCTGGCTGGGAGGGGAGGGCAGGCTGGGCCTGTGGCATCTACTTACTCCTGCACCACAAAGGGTCCCACACTTGGCAGCTGAAAACAGCACACACTTATCAGCTCCCGTTTTCCTTAGATCAAGGATCAGCTGTGGCTTGGCTGGACCCACAGGCTCAGGGTCTCACAGGCTGCAATCTGGACTCAGCTGGGCAGGGGTCTCATCTGACGGCTCCCATGGAGAAGAACCAGTCTCCAAGCTCAGGCGTGTAGTTCTGGGCAGGATTCAATTCTTTAGGGCCTCAGCTCCTCACTCTTGCCCCATGGCAGCTCTTGGCACAGCCGCTGGCTTCACCAGACCGTGGGAGAGGGTGAGAGGGATGAGCAAGACGGACACAGGGTCTTTCCGTGAGCAGATTTGGAAGTGACACCCCATTGCTTTTGCCACTTTCTATTCATCTGAGATGAGCCACAGGTCCCACACATGCTCAAGGAAGGGAGCGCACAAGGGCTGAGCACCAGCAGGGGCGCCACGGGCCGTGTGAGGCTGCCCCACAGAGGGCGAGAGCAGCAGCTGCTAGCTACTGCACCAGTCCAGGCCAGAGACAGCAGTGGCTTGGACCAGCGTGGCCAGGGTGGAGGCCGTGAGAAGCCATCGGATGCTGGGTGTTTGCAGACAACTGGATCTGCTTCAGGCTGGGAGGAGAAGAGCCGCACTTTGGCCTTCACCTGAAGGGGGCTGCGGTGACCTGAGATGGGACAGCCGGGACCTGAGATGGGGCAGCCCAGCTCCACTCTAGACAGGGTCCCTCCCGTGCCCTGGGACCTTCCTCCCAGTAGAAGAGGAAGGTGAGGAAAGCGTGGTGGGAAACGCAGAAGCCTTGTGAGAAGCGGGCAAGGCAGACAGTCCTCACGGGGAGACACCCCACGCCCAGCTCCAGCCACCCGCCTGGAGCACAGCAGCCTGCCTGTTGTCACTACCAAGCTCGCCACCACGTGAAGGGGCTGCCCCTGCTGGGAAGCCCTGTCAGCCCTCCCGCTAATCCGCTTTAAACCCACGACGCAGTGGGGCCTGTAAGCAGCTTTTCAGGTGAGAGACAATGTCCCCACACAGCGCGTTGCCCAGGAGACCACGGGGCTGAGCTGCAGGCTGAGGTCGGCCCTCTGTGTTTACGCTTCCGTGTGTGTTCACCCTGCTCCGCCCCAGGCCCAGGAGGGATTCAGAGGCTGAATTCCTGAGAGCACAAAAGCACAAAGAAAAACTCACGTGGGCAAACGCAAACAGGGAATTCACTGTCAGTCCCAGTTCCCCCACGGACCTTTCGGCTCAAAATACTGCCTGATGTGCTCATCCCGACAGGTCCCAGAAGGGAGCAGAGCAAACAGCCAGCCTGGAAGGCACCGACTCAGACAGAAACTGATCCGAGCCCTCCTCTCTGTTCTTGCAGACACCCTGGGAAAGGAAGCCTGTCCGAAACCAGCCTGCGAGTCCCATCTGACAGCTGCCAACAGCAGCCACCCTCCTGCCTCCCTGACCACACGACCTCTTCCCAATGGTGACGCTCAAGCTCCTACCCCAGGGCCTGTGACTTGCCCACCTCCCCGCCTCCCCTCCCACCTCCCGCCCACCTCCCCATTTTCACACTCGTGGGTTCTCCCATTCTCAGGCCTCAGCTCAGACGTCCTTTCCATGGGGCCTGTGGGAAGCAGCCACCTATGGCCGCTCTCCCTCTCCCAGGGCACTTGTCACTTCCTGAAACCCACTCCTGGCCCATCGCCCGTCTCCCTCCCCAGGATGGAAATTCCCGAGGTCCCAGGCCTTGAATTTCCCCAACGGCCCCTGTGGCCCTGCCCACAACAGGAAACCGTGGGAAGGCAGAGAGCCCAGGGTGCTCCTGTGGGATGCCTGCCTGACAGCAGGGCTCGGGAAGGGACCCTGATGGGCTGCAGCCCCTCAGCAGCCCCCATCCTCTGGGCCTAGGGGAGCCACGGGTGTCAGGAACCTGCGGGTGGGCTCTGGACAGGAACCTGGAATTTCCTAGTTCCTGGGAGGCAGCCACCAGATGGCAGCGTGGGCACATCCTTGCCCGTCCCCTCCAGCACAGCCCCCAAGCCCGAGAGGACTGGGCGGATGGCGAAGGACGGGAAGGTGCCCTCCCCCATCCTGAGCAGGCGGCCATGAGGCCTTGGCAGACCTCCCACCCTGGAACCGGGCCGCTGGAGCCTGGGGTAAGACATGTGGAAGGGCCTCGGCTCCTGGTGCCTGGCACTCAACACACCTGAGCACACCTGGGCACATCGAAACACACCTGAGCACACCTGCACACACCTGAGCACATCTGCACACACCTGGACACGTCAGCACACACCTGGGCATGCCTGCACACACTGGGGCACAGCTGCACACATCTGGGCACATCAGCACACACATGGGCATACCTGCACACACTGGGGCACACCTATGCACACCTGCACACATCTACAACGCTCATCGTCCCTGTGTGACCTGGAGCAAGTTACCTAACCTCTTGGTGCCTGAGTTTCCTTATCTGTAAGGTGATAGTGACGATGGCCCTCCCAGAGAGCTGTCATGAGAATGAAATGAGGTGACGCGCTTACAGGTGTGTAAGGGTGATGCCTGGCACACTGTGGAGCCATCTGAGGGTTGCTCATCATCCCCCATCCCGGGAGCTCGCCACTGTGCCCAGGTGTGCAGCCCACAGATGGCTGCAACTGCCACGGCCACGTGAGATCACAGAGAGGCAGGTCTGGGAAGGGGCTGCCAGCCCGTCTGGTGAGCGGCAGGTGGAGCGCCAGCTGCAACGCGGTAGGGAGCAGTGGGGGGCGTGGCACAGCAGGCACGAGCCCCGAGGGGAGAGGTGGCAGCCCGCACACAGCTGCAGCTGCTTCCTGACTTGCACGGTGTGGACTCAGCCTTGCCCCACCTTCTGTTTTTTAAAGAAAAGCTGGGGCTGAGCGCAGTGGCTCATGCCTGTAATCCCAGCACTTCGGGAGGCCGAGGTGGGTGGATCACAAGGTCAGGAGATCGAGACCATCCTGGCTAACACGGTGAAACCCCGTCTCTACTAAAAATACAAGTAATTAGCCGGGGGTGGTCTCGGGCACCTGTAGTTCCAGCTACTCCGGAGGCTGAGGCAGGAGAATGGCGTGAACCTGGGAGGCGGAGCTTGCAGTGAACTGAGATCGCGCCACTGCACTCCAGCCTGGACGACAGAGCAAGATTCCGTCTCAAAAAAAGAAAAAGAAAAAGAAAATTAGCTGGGCAAGGTGGCGGGTGCCTGCAGTCCCAGCTACTCAGGAGGCTGAGGCAGGAGAATTGCTTGAACCCGGGAGGCAGAGCTTGCAGTGAGCTGAGACCGCGCCACTGCACTCCAGCCTGGGGGACTGAGCACGACTCTGTCTCAAAAAAAAAGAAAAAAGAAAAGAAAAACTGGAAGTCTGAACTGGGGGCAAAGGTCCCACGTTTAGAAAGACTGTGCTGTTCAAATTTGCAACATACCTGGGTGTTGGCCACGGCCCGAGAGCCCGGGGGCGACGTCGGCCTCAGCATCGAGGTGGGCTCTAGAGTCCACACCCGCCCTGCATGTTCTGAGTGTGCACCCGCCTCCTAGCAGGCCTGGGCTGCCCCCAGGGGTCTGAAGCTGCAGACGACAGGATCTGCCTAAGATGGGGCTGCCGTGAGAAAGATGTCTTCTCCTGGATTTAGGGTGCACTGAGAGAGGTGGAGAGGAAATATCATTCCCCAGCCTAACCATACGAGGACTGCCACGACAGTCCCCGCCAGCACCTGCCCTCCTGAGGGCCTGGCTCACCGGCAGGCACTCCCCAGATGTGGCTTGATCCATGCTGAGCCAGAGCCCCAGGTCCAGAGGCCCAAGTTTCCAGGTTTGGAACTGGTGTCTGCTAATGTGGTAGATTGAGCCAAAAATGCACGAATGGCCGAAACAATATTTTCAGTCCTGCGTGTTCTTCCAGACCTTTGCCCTCCCCTCGACCCCCGCGGAGAGGAGCCCCGCTCCCCACTGCTTGAATGCACGGCCTTCATGGCCGGCTGCGGAGGAGCACGGGGCAGGAGGCTGCAGCCGGCCCACCTGGTCTGCTCCGGGCTCTGGGCTCTGGGCTCTTGCTCATGGAACCAGCTGCCAGGCTGTGTGGGAGCCCAGACCACACGGAGGAGCCCCTGCAGGTGTCCAGTCACAGCCTGGCCAGGGCTCAGCCGACAGCCACCACAACCCACCAGGTGCCTGAGCCTTGGGCGAACTCGGCCCCCAGCGTCTGGGCAGCTCCAACTCCTGCCAAGTGCAGCGGAAACAAGCTGTCCCCAGCAAAGCTGCCCGAGCTATGGATTCATGATAAAAATCATCCCTGGTGTTGCTGCAGGTCACAAAGCATGGGGATGGTTTCTGGGCAGCAGCAGCTGACGGGGGCAAGTGCCCAGCACCCAGAGACCCTGTGCAGCTCAGCCTCCTCCTGGCACTTTCACACCTGTAAACTGGGAACCATCAGGGCCCCCTCTCTTAGGAGCATTGGAGGGTTCCGTGAGTATGTACATACGTGGTACTGGGTAGAATGGTGTCTACCCAGAACCTCAGGCTGCGGCCTCATCTGGAAATGGGGCCTTTGCAGGTGGAGTTGGTTAAGATGAGGCCCAGCTGATGAGGGTAGACCCTAAATCTAAAGACAGGCATCCTTATGAGAAAACAGAGACATGGAGGAGATGCAAGGGAAGGAGGCAGAGACTGCAGCGCTGCGGCCACAGCCAGGACCTCGGTGCCAGCAGAGGCCAGAACAGGTGGCAGGATCCTCCCCTGGAGCCTTGGCCCCACGATGCCTGACTCCAGACTCCTGGCCCCAGGCAGGGAGCACGCGTTCCGCTGCGTTTCGTCACTAGCGTGCAGCGGAGGCCTGTGAGCATTTGCTGCTGCCTCTCCCGTTCCCTCGAGAACTTGCTACTCTAGATTCTCAGAGGGATGGAAAACTTAATTTTTAAATTACACTGAAATAAAATCCTCCTGCTGTAGGCCCGCCACCTCCTAACAGGACTCCTGGGTTGGAATCTTCTAGAAAGCACGTTCTGTGCTCAGTCGAGATGGTAGTTTCTCGTGGGTTTTCCTAAAATGAGGGGCACCAGAGGGGGTGGGACGTGGGGCCCCTGACCAGCCCTGAGCACACACAGCCACAGCTGGCTTCTCCAAGATGCCAGCACAGAGGCCCAGAGACAGAAGGCCAGCCACAGGGCACAGCTGTCCTGGAAGCCCCCGGCAGCTCCATAGCCCTCCCGGCCTGCTGCTGGGCTGCCGAGGGGCCTCAGCTTTGGCTGCATTTCCAAAACCAGCAGCTCAGAGGCCCTGCAGGAGATGCTGCCAAGTGGGGCCCTGAGAGGGACTGGGCTGCAGCTGTTTGGAGCCTTTCTTAGAGTGCACGCCCTCCGCGTCTCCTCTCCGCCTCCACCCCTGCCGTGGGGAGCCCTGCCAACGGCGTTTAACTGACTGTGTAAGGCTGGGCCTCTTGCCCTCCCACTCCTGTCCAGAACAGTGAGGAACTGTTCCATCCATCAGAAAGGCCTCCACAGAAGCCGCGAACCGTGCCTTCGCGTGTGCACACCTGAGAGCTCACGCATGTCTGTGGGTACTCAGGGTGCGATGTGTACACAGATCTGAATGCAGGCGCATGTGCCCATGAGCATGCACGTCCGGAGAGATGCACGTCTGCTTATCCACGAGGTGCACGCGTGTCTGGATCTGCACAGGTGCGCGTCTGCTCGTGGACACGCAGAGGCAGGTAGGGCTGTGCACATACGCCTGTCTGCACAGGAGGCTGGAAACAACCGCATGTGACTTGAGGGCCCGCGTGTGAGGGTGTTGGGATCTACGGCGTGCCTGGTAGGCATGCGTGTTTGTTTGCCGAGGTTACATGTGCCTGCATGTTCACGCTTATCTTGGCGTGTCTGCATGTTTGGTGTACCGGGTGGATGTCTGTGTGCATGTGTGCTATCCAGCATGCGTGTGTGCGTGTGGTGGGTGCAGGGAAAGAATGTAAGATCGGGGAGCTGGAAAGGACACGCCCTCGCCTGGCCGGCCGACGATGCCTGACCTTGGTTGCCGTGGCAAGCACTGGCATCTGCACGTGGCCTCGGCACAGCCCCTCCCCGCAGGTCGGCTCCCAGGGCCCCAGGCAGGCGCTGCTTACCAGGGCAGGTGCTTCCCCCGCGGGTGTGGCAAGCTGAAGTGGGAGCTCATGGGCCTCTGCACCGGCAGAGGGTCTCCCCATCACCCTGGTCAGGTGCTGGAGGGACCCCTGAGCTGCCCCCTTTGTCCTGGCCTGGGCAGAGGCAGTGGCAGGCAGACAGCCCTGGGCAGGGACACACCTGGAATCAGACCAAGGCTGCAGCCCAGCCCAGCAAGCAGGGTGTCAGCCTGTCATTTCTGACTTGACAGTCACTGGGCGACAGTATCTCCGAGGCCAGAGCAGTCCCTGGAGATGGAACAGGTGTCCTCCCAGGGTGCCCGGAGCCCAGGGAAAGACGGGGACGGCAGAAGGAACTGCAGGTGGCGCCCACAGGTGCGCAGCTGAGACCCTGTCACCACATCGCGGGGCCGTCAGGCATGAATTGACCCTGAGGTGATGTCGGCGCCTGCCTGGAGTCACCAGGGCCGTGCTGAGCCAAAGCGCCCTGGCAGCCAGCTGCGAAGCTCGTGCACCCACGGGCGCAGCCACGGTGCTGGTTCTGACCCAGGCCACACCCGCCCACTCTGCGGCCTCCGTCCTCATTGGTACGACAGGGGCAACGAGGCTCAGTTTGCGTGTCCTGTTCCAGAAAGTTCTAGAGACGGCCTGTGTCCTGTTGCTGCTGTCACTGTTGCTGCTGTTTCGTCTACACTGAAGATCCGCTGTGAGTGTAGCCGCCTTCATCCGTGATCTCAGCTGGATCTTCCAGAGAATCTGCTGCGGCTTCTCCATCGGGGAGCTGGACGTGCTGCCTCACCTGCACTTTTGTGTGATGGAGGTGGCTTCTGTCCCTAAACCTCAGGAAGCCACCTCCGCCAGCTGCCAGCTTTTCTTCTGGAGCTTCCTCACCTCTCTCAGCCTCCACAGAATTGAGGAGAGTTACAGCCTTGGTCTGGATCCAGCTGTGGCTTGAGGAGACGTCTTGGCTGGTTTGATCTTCTATCCGACCGCCACGTTCTCCACATCGGCAACAGGCCTTTCACTTCCTTCCCATTCGTGTGTTCACTGGAGTAGCACTTACGCTTTCCTTCAAGGACTTTTCCTTTATACTCAAAACTTGGCTAACTCTTTTGCACAAGAGGCCTGGCTTTCCGCCTGTCCAGATTTTGGCATGCCCTTCTCACCAGGCTTAGCCATTCCTAACTTCTGATTTGAAGGACAGACCTGCAACCCTCCCTTCCATTTGAACATCCGAGGCCACTGGAGGGTATCACGTGGCCTGACTTCAGTGCTGTGTGTCTCAGGGACTAGAGAGGCCTGAGGAGAGGGAGAGGGATGGGGAAGCTGCCGGAACACACAACATGGATTGATTAAGCTGCCGGCCGGTGGAGCTGCCGGAACACACAACATGGATTGATTAAGCTTCCTGTCTTATATGGGGACAGTTTGTGGTGCCCCAAAACAATGATCATACTAACATCAAAATTCACTGATCACAGATCACTGAACAGATATAATAAAGATGGAAATGTTTTGGCCGGGTGTGGTGCCTCGAGCCTGTAATCCCAGCACTTTGGGAGGCCGAGGCAGGCGGATCTCATGAGCTCAGGAGTTCGAGACCAGCCTGGCCAACATGTTGAAACCCTGTCTCTACTAAAAATACAAAAATTAGCCAGGCGTGGTGGTGGGCACCTGTAATCCCAGTTACTCGGGACGCTGAGGCAGGAGAATCACTTGAACCCGGGAGGCGGAGGTTGCAGTGAGCTGAGATCACACCACTGCACTCCAGCCGGGCACCAAGAGTGAAACTCCATCTCAAAAAAAAAAAAAAAAAAAGAAAAGGAACATGTTTGAAACTGCAAGAGCTACCAAATTGTGACCCGCGGCGACGTGAGCACCAGCTGTTGGAAAAGCGGCATCGACAGACTTGCTCCATGAGGCGGCCGCACTCCCAGTGTGTGAAACACCCACCGGCAACTGCAGCGAGCGAGGCCCGCCTGTGAGCCCGCCGGGGGGCGGGGGGTGGGGGGGTGGTCAGCATTTTTCTCTCTTAAAGGGGCTGTGTGGATTCCAGCACGTTACAGTCAAGGCAGCCAGGCCCCCAGCTTCACTGCGGTGGGAGCGGAGGGTCAGCTCAGAGCGGGCCCCATTTATTGACCCTGTGCTGGGACTCTGCAGACACAGCCCGAGCCCCCAGCGCCAGCCCAGGGCAAGCCCCATCCTCGGGGTCCCCTTCCCGTGCTCAGCCCAGCCCCTCACCTGTTGCAGCAGAGAGTTTACCACCCCGGTGAGCGGCGCCAGCATTTCCCAGCCTTCACGACATCATGGCCCGGACACGCGACCTCGCTGGTGGGAGCCAGCATCCGTCATCGTCGTCCTGATTCTAGGGCCCCGGCAAGTAGCGGCCTCTCCGGAGAACACAGCCGAGCACCATGCAGAGAAGTGTTGTGGTTTCACTTGCCCTCATGCGCCCGCCGAGGAGCAAGACTCCACCTTGGTCCCAAAGGAGAGAGACCCTGAGCCCAAAGGAGACAGAGACCCTGACCCAGAAGGAGGGAGAGACCCTGAGCCCACCTGTCCCTCCGGCCCACCAGGCTCCCTCCTGAATCGAATGGCTCTGCTCCCGCCCCCAACCCCCACTGGCTCCCCAGCACCCTCTGCTCGGGGCAGCAGAGCAGGCTTAGAGGCACCTGGCTTCATCCCCAGGGCTTTGGGGTACGAACACAATGAGACTGGGTAATTCCAACAGAAACTTACCTCTCACAGTGCTGGGGGCTGAAAGTCCAATGCCAAGGCACCCGCATCTGGTGAGGGCTGCTCTCTGCCCAAGACGGCGCCTGGCGTGCAGTGTACCCTGGAGGGAGGAATGCAGGTCCTCAGGAGGCAATGGCGGGAGGGACAGACCCCCGATAAGGCCCTTTCTGGGGGCACTAATCCCACAAGGAGGGGCCCTTGGGCCAGTCACCACTTCACACCATCACATCAGCAAACGCAGGTTCCTGCTTTATTTCCTTCTCCCCAGACTCCACCCCCGACCTCACACACAGCGGGAACTCAGTAGGTATCTGTCACATGAATAAACAGAAGAAAGGGATGTGGAGGGTGGGAGGGAAGGACTGGAGAGGAGGGGAGAGAGGATGGAGGGGAGAGAGGAAGGGAGGGAGGAGGGAGGATGGAGGGGACAGAGGAAGGAAGGGAGGGAGGAGGGAGGGGAGAGAGGAAGGGAGGGAGGAGGGAGGGGAGAGAGGAAGGAAGGGAGGGAGGAGGGAGGGAGAGAGGAAGGGAGGGAGGAGGGAGGGGGAGAGGAAGGAAGGGAGAAAGGAAGGAAGGGAGGAGGGAGAGAGGAAGGCAGGGAAGATGGAGGGGAGAGAGGACAGAGGAAAAAAGGCAGGGAGGAGGGAGGGAGGAGGGAGGGAGGGAGGAGGGAGGAGGGAGGGAGGAGGGAGGGAAAGAGGAGGAAGGGAGGGAAGATGGAGGGGAGAGAGGACAGAGGAAAAAGGCAGGCAGGGAGGAGGGAGGAGGGAGGGAGGAGGGATGGGGCAGGCACTCAGTGGTGAAGGGCACACGGGTAGGGACTGGCCAGGCCTGCCCAACACAGGGTTGGGTTTTTCCCAGGGCCGGGGGCCCAAGGCTTATGCAATCAGGAGCCAGGCTTTGTGGGTGCAGGCGCTGGAGAGCAGCCCACAGCCACACACCTCAGCCTCGGTGGGCATCTGGGAGGGGTGCCTGGGCCCGTGCTGGCGAGCAGTGCGCTGCCCCCGTGGCCCCTGAGCCAGGGCTGAGGCTGAGCGAGTGCTGCCTGCCTGCCTGCCTGCCCTCTCGGCCTGGGTCTGGGAGATCCACAACCACCGTGAGGGTTCTCTGAAGCTCAGGCTGGAAGAGATGCCACGTGGAGGAAAGCGGAGGAAACAGAATACCCGGAGACGGAGCTGGTGCCTGAACAACCTCCAACTGCAGCCTGGGAATCAAGGGCCAGGTCCCTCCTCCAGGGCTGCGTTGATCATCACAGAAAGTTGTGCAGCCCGGGGAGGAGGCTACGCGGCCCCACTCCCCGCCACACGCTCCCACCGCCAGCTTCTCTCTGGAGCCCTGCAGGGATGGGCTTATGATCACCCATGGTACTGATCTGCCGTGTTTCGTGTTTAAATTGCTGAGCTGTAACCATGGCTTCGTGGGGGCTGGCAGGAAGCTGGGACACCGCAGATGTGGAAGAAAGCACGAGGCCGCTTGAGGGTCATCAGGAAAACAGAACGAATGAATGCTTGGTCATCTTCACACTGCCTCCCACCATGGCAGGGTCCGCGGCCACAGCCAGCATTCGCGAGACCCCAGGCCTGCGGACAGTGGGGCTTCTGGGGTCTGAAGGGTTGGGGGCCAAGCACTAGCAAGAGTCAGACTTCTGGAGACTGAGGTTGAAGTCATTGAGGACACCTGTTTGCCCCTCTTTCCAGTAAATGACCCCATCCCCCCGGCGGAGGGCAGGAACCTGATCCTCAGGATCACCTCCAAATGTATGCCCATTTCCCGCACAGCTGCAGGCTCTACAGTAGAGCTGGGAGGGCTCCAGGATGGGTGATGGGGCAGGTGACACTGGGACCGCTGTGCGTCCGGCCCACCGGAGCCTTTGTGCTGTGCGAGGAGTGGCTCCGTGGGCTGCACCCCAGAGTTCCCTGGTGGCTTCGGGGTAGCGGGCAGGCAGGCGGGCGGTCTGACGAGGCCCGTGTCTCACTCTCTACCTGAGCAGGAGCCACATGTGCAGCAGCCACTGCACCTCTCGACAGCGCCTGAGG